>NC_082707.1:23761690-24061690 GCF_030144855.1 Hypanus sabinus
CTGTGCAGTGACCCCTCCGTACCAGATGGTGAATTAAGAAGGCAATGAATTCAAAATAAAAGAATAAGAAAACAATTTACTGTGCAGATGCACGTTGACAAGTTGTACTGAAGGGCTTGTTTTTATTACGTTACATTACTCTGACCCTGTGTGTATCTATAGCTAAGGTGTCACTGTCATCAATAGTAGGTCAGCGCTAATATCCAGTTTCGAACCAGATAACAGTTACATTATAATATATGAAGGTAGAACCTGCTGAAGTTACTCCTTAAATTCTAAAGGTGATGCCCCAAGAAGGCAGCATCTATCATTAAGGAGCCTCAACATCCAGAACATGCCCTCTTCTCATAACTAGTATCAAAGAGAAGGTACAGGGGCCTGAAGAACCACACTCAAAGTTTTAGGAACAGCTACTTTCACTCTGCTATCAGGCTTTTGAACAGTCATAAATCCATGAACACTAATTTGCTTATTGTGTGAGACCAAATAACCTGATAAGATAGTTAAGCTTCTCCTTATTCCACCCATCCTTCTCCTCCCCTGCCTCATCCCCTTTCATTCTCTAGATTCACGGGGAAGATTCCAGCAATAAAAGGGTTAACATATGAGGAGTATTTGATGACTCTGGGCCTGTACTTGTCGGAGTTTAGAAGAATGAGGGGAATTTCACAGAAACTATCAAATATTGAAAAGCATAGATAGAGTGGATGCGTAGAGAATGTTTCTTTATATTGGGGGAGCTTGGGACCAGAGGACAGAGCCTCAGAATACAAGGATGTCCCTTTACAGCCAAAATGAGGAGGAATTTCTTCAGCTAAAGTGTGGTGAACCTGTGGAGTTCATTGCCACGGACGGTTGTGGAGGCCAAGTCTTTGGGTATATCTAAAGCCAAGATTCATAGGTTCTAGATTAGTCAGGGTGTCAAAGGTTACGAAGAGAAGGCAAGAGAATGAAGTTGAGAGGGATAATAAATCAGCCATGATGGAATGGCAGAGCAGACGTGATGGACCAAATGGCCTAATTCTGCTCCATGTCTTTTGGTCTTCCGTGCTTTCTCTGCTAAAGTCCTGGATTTGCAGCTTGAACACTATTGAGGGGAAGATGTGCTTAGACTTGTAGAGTAGCCAGATGAAAAAGGAAATCAATCTGTTTCATCGGACCCGGCAAATCTAAAATGAGTGTGGAACAAATGAAGAGATTGTATGTCTAACTGATCATGGGTTAGGTATATGATTTGTGAATGGGCTTAGTTATTGCCATTTATTGGACATCAAGGGGAACCTATGAGGTGAACTTCTTCCTCACGGGGTGATGTGAGCTGCCTGTGGAATGGTGGGTGCAGGTTTGATTTCAATATTTAGTAGAAGTTTGGATAAGTACGTAGATGGAAGGGGTATGGAAGGCTATGGTTCGGGTGCAGTTAACGTGATTAGGCAGAATAACAGTTTGATATGACTCAATGGTCTGGAAGTCGGTTTCTGTGCCACAGAGCTCTGTGACTCTCTGACTCTGTTGTTGGGTATGCATGCTATTAATACTGATCTAACTAGCAAATTTGTTAAAATATACTTGAAGTCAGTGTTAGACATCTGAGTGAGTGAATTTTGGAATGATACAGGTGGGACTGATTATTCCTCATGGTAGCATAGTGCTTAGCACAACGCTTTACAGTACCAGCAAGCTGGGTTCAATTCCTACTACTGCCCGTGCCTTCTCCTCGTGGCTGTGTAGGTTTCCTCTGGGTGCTCAGGTTTCCTCTCACAGCTGACGGATGTGCCGGTTGGTAGGTTAATTGGTCATTATAAATCATCCTGTGATTAGGCTGGGATTAAATTGAGGGATTTCTGGGCAGCACAGTTCAAAGGGCTGGAAGGGTCTATTCCATGCTGTACCTCAATAAATAAATAGTTTCTTGCAATACACCACACACACTGAGAGAGCAATTCCGTTCATCTCATTCTGTAATTCATTGCTTTGTTTCTCACACATGGCCATCTATTGCCCTTGAGTTCCTTGGGTATATTACAGCAGAGGAACTACCACACGGGACGTCCCCCCCAAGCGTACAGGATTGACATCTGGCAACGAACAGAAGCCAGAACCCCACCAAACAAGACAGTGCAAGACCCCACAGAAACGTTGCCAGACAGGACACTGCTTGACCGACTCTCAGCAGAGCGAGAGCAGGAGTTTGTAGGACAGGAGGCAATATGGTGAAGTGGGGTTTAAAGCCCAGCGGATCCTGTGAGTGCGGAACATTGAACACGTTCTGCGCGACTGCCCACTCTCACCTGATATAGCTGACACTGACCTGCTCAACATCAACCAAACAACACTAGAGTGGCTGGCTGTCTGTTGTGACAAGCTATGATGACCAATCAAACTGCCAACTAACAATAATTTGGGATGCGGGAGAAAACAGAGGCATTGTTAACCGAGAGGTCCATGGCAGAAAAACGGTTGGAACCCCTGCCCTGGGGAACCCATTCAGTCACTGGAAAAAATACCAGCTTTACACTGACATATCTGGGGAATCAGGGTTGATCACTGGAATACAACTTTATCTTTGGTACCACTGTGATGTCTTGACATGGTTTAATTTTGAAAGATGTCAGTACATTTCCCCAAATTTGATTGCAAGCACATTAGCAAGTAACATGTTGCTTTTGACGATAGATATGCTCAATAATATTTGTGTAATGTGTATGACACAAATTGCGACCATACCTCATGCTGAATCCAAGTCAGAACAAGTGATCCAGTGTCTCTATTTTAAACTCAAACCTTTTTGTGGCTGCTGCCCAGTGCCAATAAACTAAGAAATTGCCAAACAAGCACAGTTTTAAAACCATTAAACTGGTTCCTCTCTGACTCTATGTGATAAATAATATTATCAAAAGCATAGTTGTGTGTGAATTACCACAGCTATCACTGGGTGATTTATCCAGTACAGGCCACAAGCACCTGGCTTATAGACACCTCTACATAACCTCATAATATTATTGAATTCAAAAGTCCAATGTACTCTACCTCCTTGGATGGTGGAGTGGAGCTACATCTCTCACAAAGGAGGTGTAAGATGCTCCTTCCCTCTGCTAGCCTGAAAGTCATCCTTGAGCAAGGTCTAGCACCTGCTTCGCTACCTGATCAGGGTCACGTGAGGCCACAGGAGCAGGTGGTGGATGGTGGTATGAGCAGTTGGTGACACAAGTCCTGGTTTGGTGACCACTGACACCAAGCAGACAATCTCTGAAATGTATTGATAATGGCTGGGGTCACCCGTCTTGTAAAGACACTGCCCAGAACATAGTAACGGCAAACCACTTCTGTGGAAAAATTTGCAACGGACAATCATGTTCATGGAAAAACGATGATCACCTACATCATGTGTCATGGCACAAAGCGAACCAACTATACTTACATACATCTGTCCCTATGAATGGTAGAACTAGTTTGCCCTCTCTCTTCTTTTCTAATAACTGTTCTTTCCTAACAGTCTATGTGTTACTGATGCCATTCATTGTGATACTGTGGAGGCATGTTTCCATATCGATGATATGCATATTTCCTAACTAATGGCTAGATGGCCATAGGTGTCTATAATAGAATAGAACCATGGAACCCTGGGTGGTCTGCATCTGGAAATGAGCTCCCTTTAGAAAATTGTCATGCTTCCCTTTTGAAAGCGCCTAATTGTTCTCTGAGCCATGCCTGGCTCTAGGTGAAACCTGTTAATGACACCAGCTTTTATTAAGACAGCATCAACATCACCAGATTTTGTTGACTGATTTACAGATCTTTGATGATCTGATACCGTCCCACAATCCCACCTTTAGCCACCCTCACCTTAATGATTAAGAACATGTTTTGGATTTCTGTTTCCTTGCCCACTAAACTTGTTGCATGACAAGAAGAGTTGGGATCCTTGAGCTAGCTAATGGCTTCCAGAGCCCAGAATCCACAAAATAGTCCTGACGAAGGGTGTCAATCCAAAACATTGACTGTTTATTCTTCTCCAAAGACGCTGGTTGACCTGAGTTCCTCCTCCATTTTTTGTGTTTCTCCACAACACAGTGTTAGGGCAAAATAAGCTGAAGGAAAGCAGATTCTTTCCTACTCTAACAGCTCTTTCCTTGTGCCGAGATTGGAAAGGATGCACTTGGGGCATGCAGCCAAATACCTGTGTAAAAAATAAATCTCACCACTTATATTCTGCCAAATGTCATCAATGAATTCATTTGCTATTATCAATGATTCTTAGCTGATAAACACTATCAATTCATACTGTATATGGGATGCATAACATTAGATTGTTTGTTCGTTATGTGCCGTGTTGTATGATGTAGGTGATAATGGTCTTCCATGACCATGATGGTTCTTGGAAAATCTTTCTACGCAAGTGATTGACTATTGCCTTTTTCCAGGCAGTGCCTTTACAAGATGGGTAACATCAATCAGTATCAATATCCTTCAGAGATTGTCTGCCTGGTGTCAATGGTCACATAACCAGGACTTGTGATATGCACCAGCTGCTCATACGACCGTCCACCACCTGCTCCCATGGCTTCATGTGACCCTAATCTTGTGGAAGGGTGATGGTGGTTAAGCAGGTGCTGCACCTTTCCCAAGAGTGATCTGCAGGCTAGGAGAGGGAACGAGTACTTTGCACCTCCTTCAGTGGAGACATATCTCCACGCTGTCACGCTTACTTTGGTTATAAATGCTAATTATTGCTTTAAGGCTCTAACAACTTGTTAGAGTTGTATCTGACCTTCTACTGTCAGGGTAGTAACTATGATTTGATATAGAAAGTTGAAAGGTAAGTCAGAAAGAGAAAGCAACTGTGGAGAACCTATGTGGCTGTTTCATAAATGAACTACCCTTGTTAGTTTAATTAGCATGTTCCAATGTCATAGTTTAAATGTTTTTTCCAGTAACATAGAGAAATGCTGAGATAAATGCTGACATTATTTTTGATGTTCAAAGTCAAAAAGTACATTTATTATCAAAGTATATATAAATAATGCAACCTTGAGCTTCACCTGCGTACAGGCAGCCAAGGTTGTATAATTTAGACATACTTTGATAATACATGTACTTTTGACTTTGAAGCAGACTTCATTTCTCTACCAGACAGGTCCCATGCTCTAGACTCCATGGAGTAGAATGAAGAGTTGGACAATTTGAGCATTTATTCTATGTAGATGTTCCATAGTTGGAAGTATTTCTTTTCCATGAGACTAAAATTTAAGTGCTAATTGTGCATTAGGAGATTTATAAAAAGACCTCAAGTCACAATGAAAGACAAATTATGTCTCATAATGATTCACTTTAATATTATTTGCTGTGTGCTAAGTAGCTGTTGTTTTATACCGTAGGACAGTAAGACCTAGGAGCAGAATTAGACAATTCACCTATTGTGTATTCTCTGCCAATCAATCATGGTTGATTTATTTTCCTTCACATCCCCATTCTCCTGCCTTCTCCCCATAACCTTTGATGCCCTTAATATTCAAGAACCTATCAATCTCTGCTTTAGATATATTCAATGACTTGGCCTCCACAACCATCAGTGGCAATGAATTCCACAGGTTCACAACTCTCTGGTTCTTCTTCATTTTTGTTCTAAAAGGATGTCCCTGTATTTTGAGACTATGCCCTCTGTTCCTAGACTCCCCCACTATGGGAAATATCCTCACAATATCCACTCTATCTAGATGTTTCATTATTCGATTCATTTCAAAGAAATCCCCCTCATTCATCTAAACTTCAACGAATACAGGTCCAGAGTCATCGAGCACTCCTCATTTGTTTTCATATCTAACAGCTGCAAAAAATATTTATTTGAGACATCCATTTGGTTTAAAAAAACATTGTTAAATACAACTTCTTTCTCTGGTAAATGACCGAATTAATGATAAGCTGTAATTACTCTGAAGTCTGTTTTGCAATTGCACTATACAACGCATTTTGGCTTTAACGACTGAGTTGGTTGGGTCCAATTTGGAATCAGTAAATAAATCCTGCTTACCATCAGGGTCAGCACAAGGAATTGGAAGTACTCGATTATGGACTATTAACCATTCTTTGCTTTATCTCTTCTGTAGTGAGCAGCTTGACAATGAAGTGTTTGGTGCAGAAGATTATACCTCACTTTGTGCCACGTGGCTATCACTGCAGAGTTTCACTCAATGTGGTTGCACAGGCAGGCTTGTTCCAGATGCATCCCATTATAAGACAAAAATCATAGTGTGGTTTGGATGATGAACATGCTGGCCCAGAAAATTTAGTTGGGAAGTCACATGATTATAGTGCTAAGTTCAGATAAATTTATTATCAAAGTTCATAAATGTCACCATATACAACCCTGAGATTCATTACTTGAAGGCATACTCAAAAGAACCTGGGCCTCTGTACCTCCGTCTGCAATTGGACCCTCGACTTTCTAACCGGAAGACCACAATCTGTGCGGATTTGAAATAACATCTCTACCTCGCTGACAATGAACACTGGCGATCACGGGGATATGTGCTTAGCCCACTGTCCCACTCTCTCTACACCTAGTTAGGCACACTTCAAACAGCATCTATAAATTTTCTGATGATAAAACCATTGCTGGCAGAATTTCAGGTGGTGACAAAAGGGTGTACAGCAGCCAGATATACCAACTAGTTGAGTGGTGTCGCTGCAACATCAGTAAAACCAAAGACCTGATTGTGGACTTCAGGAAGAGTAAGATGAGGAAACACAAACCAAACCTCGTAGAGGAATCAGAAGTGGAGAGAGTGAGTAATTTCAAGTTCCTGGGTGTCAATACCTCTGAGGACCTAACCTGGAAGCAACATGTTGATGCAGCTATAAAGAAGGCGAGACAGCAGCTATATTTCATTAGAAGAGATTGATTTGTCATATAAAACATTCAAAAACTTCTACAAACGTATTGTAGAGAGCATTCTGACTGGTTACATCACCGGCTGTTATGGAGGAGAGAGGGGGAGTCTTCTGTACAAGATCAAAATAAGCTGCAGAAATTTGTAAAATTTCATAGGTGATAATGGTCATGTAAATTTTGCAGATGCTGCTCAATTTACTGAGTTCTTGCAGCATTTGTGTTTGTGTGCTTTGCTCATCTGATATATTTCTGCCCAGAAATTTAAGCTGCTGACTCTCTCTGCTGCCATTCCACCAATGTAGACTAGCGCATGATTTATGATGTAATAGTGAGCTTTTCCCATCACTGTGTTTCACAATGGCAATGAATAGTGCCCGCTAGTGGTGTCATTTATGGAATAGGCACAACCTTGAAGGCCCCCAGACATTTCACAGAGGCTGTGGCACTGCACGTCACCAGACACTGAATTATTGCAAGCATGTATTTAAAAAGAAACATCTTGTTTTTTGGCAGCCTACAGTGTCAGCCTTGACACCCACACCCCTGTGGATATCAGGTGACATTAATTTTCGAGGCCCAGAGCTGTTTTAACACACAGAAATGCAAATCAGATAGATTTCCTTTCAGATCCCTCATTTGGGAAGCAGAATGTGAGAATATGAACTGGTAATTCTGAGCTGGGAGGAACAGGTGACTCTGTGACGAGAGTTTGCAAGGCTTTCTACCCCTGGAGTTTTCTTCATGCCAGTTCTGGGTGTGCAGCAGACTAATTAACAGAAGATTGATTGTAGTAACAAGATGTTGTTGTACAATGTGAGGACCTGCAGGGTTGCAGGTCAGCAGGTCCCAGGGATCTTTTTACCATGGATACAGCTCCCACCCTGAGCTATCTGTCCACACCATGTCTCACAAGTGAGACCCGACATAAGCAGCACTACCCACAGCATCACCAACCTTCTATCTCCCTTCTTTAATAAAGGAGTTACATTTACAATATTATAGCCAAAAGGAACCATTCTGAGTCCAGGGAGCTTCAGAAAATTAAAATCAGTGCATCTACTGTCTCACTAGCCACTCCTTTTAAGATCCCAGAATGAGATCCTCCATGGCCTGGAGACTTGTCATCCCACATCTCAGTATCAATTCTCTGGCAGTTATAATTTTCCTGATTTCGTCCCTCCCTTCCAATTCCTAGATTACGGAGAATGCATTGATTTTCTCTGGATGCCCCAGTTTTCTCCCACAGTTCAAAGACGTACCAGTTAGTAGGTGAACTGGTCATTGTAAGTTATCCCATGATTAGGGCTAGGGTTAAATTGGGGGTTGGTGGGCAGCACGACTTGAAGGGCCAGAAAGGTCGATTCTGCGATGTATCTCTAAGTAAAATACATAAATATTTGCTGAATGCTGTTTGTATTCACTGTGGAAACTGATGTAAAATATCATAATGCAGTTCTCCAAAGATGAACTTCATTTCCATTTAGCTTTTTATGTTGTAAAGAGGAGTGTGTTGTTTTATTTTTTCTAAACTGTATATTAATTCTAACTTTATGTTAATTCAGGCATAGGCTAGAGTTGTAACAACTGTCGGCAGGACGGCAGTTCAGGCAGTGAAATGCTCTGTCTGTGTGATGTGGGATTTCAGGATAACTCCTGGTCTCCCTGATGACTACAGCTGCAGGAAATACAACCAACTACAACTCCTGACTGGCACGGTCAAGGACCTGGAGTTGGAGCGGGATGGACTCAGGACCACCCAGAAGGCTGAAAACCTCATGAAGAAAAAGAAGAAAACCCAGAACTCCGAGTGGAGTCATCGCGACGCCGTTGTGACGGCATTTTCTTTTAGCAGGCTTTCTTATTTTTACCAGCATGGATGGGAAGCTTGCAAGGGAGCCGGCTGGATTCGAACTCGGGAGCCTTAGCTCCGAAGTCCAGTGCTGATGCCATTACACCACCAGCCAGCCTGAAAACCTCATAGATGAGATTTTTACTGAGGTGGTCACAACCAGAGTGTAGGCTTCTGGCAGTAGATGGGTGGAGACCAGGAGAAGTAAGGGGAGTAAAGGTTCCCCTGTGGCCATTCGCCAGAGCAACAAGTTTATCCCTTTGGATACTGCTGAGGGTGATGTCCTATCTGGCCATAATAGTAGCAGCCAGGCTGGTGGCAGTGTGGCCAGCTCTGAGACTCATCAAGGAGAGGTAAAGTCAGGTAGGGCAATAGTGATAGGAGAATTGATAGTTGGGGGGGGGGGGCTAACAGCCGATTTTGTGGCTGTGACAGAAAGATCAGGATGGTGTGTTGCCTCCCAGGTGCGAGAGTCCAGGATGCCTCAGAGTGGGTGCAGAAGATTCTCAAGAGGGAGTGTGAACAGCCAGAGGACATGGTGCACATTGGCACCAATTACATAGGTAGAAAGGGGGAGGAGATTCTGTGTAGTGAGTACAGGGAGTTCGGAAAGAGGCAGAATTGCAGGACCTTTAAGGTCTGTGGATTACTCCCAGTAACATGAGCTAGTCAGGACAGGAATGGGATGATAGTACAGATGAGTGAGTGGCTGAGGAAGTGGTACAGGGGACAGATTTCTGGATCAATGGGATCTGGGGAAGATATGATGGGTTACACCTGAAGCTGAGGGGGACCAATATCCGTGTGGGACAGGTTTGTTAAATCTGTTGGAGAGGGTTTAAATTAATTTGGCAGTGGAATGGGAACCGAAGTATTAGGGCTGAGGATGGGGCATTTGGTACAGAAGTTGATTCAGTGTGTAGTGAGACTGTGAGGCAGATGACAGGCAAAAATGCAGTCAGTGGGATGAGTTGAAGTGTAACATGGGGCAAAATCAAAAAGGGTGATGAATTCAGCACTGGGGTGTTATATTTTTAAATGCACACAGTACGCGGAATGAGGTAGCTGATCTTGTAGCACAGTTAGAGATTGGCAGGTATGATGTTGTGGACATCACTGAGTTGTGGCTGAAAGAAGGTCATAGTTGGGGTCATAGCTTAACATCCAAGGATACACACTGTATCGAAAAGACACACAGGTAGCCAGAGTGGGTCGGGTGGCTCTGTTGGTAAAAAGTGAATTTCCAATTCTTAGAAAGAGGTAACATAGGATTGGAAGATGTAGAGTCCTTGTGAGAAGAGTTAAAAAAACTGCAATTGTAAAAAGACCCTGATGGGAGGTACGTACCAGCCTCAAAACAGTAGCCAGGATGTGGGATATAAATGACAGTGGAAGATAGAAAAGATATGTAAAAAGGACAATGTCATGATATTCATGGGGATTTTAATATGCAGGAAGATTGGTTAAATCAGATTGGTGCTGGATCCCAAGAGAAGGTATTTGTAGAATGCCTTCAAGTTGGCTTTTTAGAGCAGCTTGTGGTTGAGCCCACGAGAGGATTGGCGATTCTGGTTAGTGTGTAGTGCAATGAACCAAATTGATTAGGGACCTTAAGGTTTTTTTTTTGAGTATATACGCTTCTTTCTTTGCTTGATATTTTGAATTAAGTTACTCGGTTTTTTTTAATGTTTGCTTACTATTTTGAATGTTTTGCATCTTGGCCCCAGTGGAATGCTGCCTCATTCAGCAGTATCTGTGTATGGTTTGAATGCTAATTAAACTTGATCTGATTTGATTTTGTAATAGAACACTCAGGAGGCAGTTATCATAATAGAATTCACTCTGCAGTGTTAGAGGAAGAAGCTAAATTCAGATGCATCAGTATTACAGAGGAGTAAAGGGAATCACAAGAGAGGAGTTAGAAAGGTTGTTTGGAGGGGGACACTGTTTGGACTATGATGTTGGGGAGGTAGAAATGGGGAACGAAGAAATGGCAGATGAACTTAAAGAAGCATTTTGCATCTGTCGTAACTGTGGAATATACAGTAGTATGCCAGAAATTCACGAGTGTTAGGAGCAGAAGTGAGTGTGGTTTCTATTACTAAGGAGAAGATTCTAGGGAAGCTGAAAGGTCTGAAGTCACTTGGATCAGATGATTTACATTCTGGGGTTCTGCAGGATGTGACGGAAGAAATTGTGGAGGCGTTATTAATCATCTTTCAAGAATCACTAGATTCTGGAATAGTTCCGGAGGACTGGAGGCTTACAAATGTTATTCCACCCTGCAAGAAGGGAGGGAGACTGAAGAAAGGAAATTATAGGCCAATTAACCTGACTTCAGTGGTTGGGAAGATGTTGGAGTTGATTATTAAGGATGAAGTTTCGGGGTGCGAGGAGGCACAGGATAAAGTGAGCTGAAGTCAGAATGACTTCCTTAAGGAAAAATCTTGCTTGGCAGATCAGTTGGAATTCTTTGAGAAAGTAACAGGCAGGATAGATGAAGGACAGTTGATGGATGCTGTTTGCTTGGATTTTCAGAAGGCTGTTGACAAAATGCCATTCATGAGTCTGCTTAACAAGATAACTGAATGCTCAGAGGAAAATGGATCACAGGACATATATGTACTTTGAGAATAAAATGATTTACTATGAACTTTGAAGAGCCCATCATATTACAGGAAAGAGACTAACATGGATAGAAAATTAGCTGACTGGTAGGAGGCAAAGGGCAGCAATAAAGGGGTAATATTCTGCTTAGCTGCTGGTGACTAGTGGTGTTCTGCAGGATTCAGTATTGGGATCACTTCTTTTCATGTTGTATGTTAACAATTTGGATGATGAAGTTGATGGCTTTGTGGCATACGTGCAGACAATACAAAGCTAGGTGGCAGGGCAGATAGTGCTGAGAAAGCAGGGAGTCTACGGAAAGACAGACAAATTTGGAGAATGGGCAAAGTGGCGGATGGAAAATAGTGTAGCTCGGTCATGAACTTTGGTAGAAAGAGTAAAGGCGTAGAATATTTTCCGAATGGCGAGAAAACTAAAAAATCAGAAGTGCAAAGGGACTTAACAGTCGTTGTGCAGGATTCCCTAAAGGTTAACTGGAGGTTGATTCAGTGGTAAGGAAGACAAATGCAATGTTAGCATTCATTTCAAGAGGACTAGAATATAAGAGCAAGGATGTGATGTCAAGAAGGTGGGAGTGGAGAGGATGTTTCCTATGGTGGGGCAGCCTAGGACCAAAGGGCACAGCCTTAGAACAGAGGTGAGGAGGAATTTCTGCAGCCTGAGGGTAGTAAATCTGCAGAATTAATTGCCACGGAGGGCTGTGGAGTCCAAGTCACTGGGTATACTTAAAGTGGAGGTCGATAGCTTCTTGATTACTTAGGGAGACATAGGTTATTGGCAGAAGGCAGGAGAGTGGGGTTGAGAGGGATATCAAATCATCCATGATGGGATGGCTGAGCAGACTCAATGTGCTGAATGGCCTTATACTGTTCCTATGTCTTATGGTTTTGAAATTATAGATATGGGTTTGTTTTCTAAGCATATCTCACCTATGTTTTCTATATGTTTTCTAAACATATCTCACTCATAGCATATCATAGCAACTCTCACCTCATCCCTATGCTGTTTGTTTAAAGATCCTGATTTGAACTTGAACTAAATCAATTCCAAATAGTCTATAATATTTTATTATATTGGATTTGCTCTCCCGTTATTGTCCCTTACTACCAGATCAGTAATTTGTTTTTCTCATTTGTACAAATATTCCATCAGTCAGTCCCTCACTGTTTCCTCAACATGTGGATCGAGAAAACAATCCCTTATTCACTCCATGATTTCATCTTTCTGCTATTGCTGTTAATTTGTTTTGCCAAGACTAAATGCATTTCCCATGATAGACATGCGTACAATAAATCCCTCGTTACACATAATTCTAATTTCCTTATCTTTACAGTGCTCTGTCTGGGGCCCTATAGATGATGGTTGTCAATGATTTTTGTCCCTTGCTGTTTCTTAGTTCCACTCAGATTAATTTTGGTCTTGATTGATTGTACCACAGGCTGTTATGGGAACACCAATGCCCTTGAATGGAAAAACGCACAGGAAGTAGTGGATACAGCCTAGTCCATCATGTGCAAACCCTCCCCACCATTGAGCACGTCTGCAAGGAGCGCTGTCATAGAATAAAGAAAGAGTGACCAGAAACATATATAACATGAACTGCAGAGTCTAATCCATAAACCGCATTGATTAATCCTTGCCGTCGCATGTCCGCAGAAGGTGTGAAACCCCTCCCATCAAAACCTGGCCACAGTTATGGATTCCCACTGCCCTGCACTACTAACAAACAACAGGAGTGTTCCGCATGGTGAATTTTTATCACTGTATCATTCTGCAAGCTGCTGAACTTGTGCTTGCCTGTTTCTCTGCTTAAAGGCTATGCTTTGGTTGGACGTGTGTGGCAGCCGCTTGCTTTCTTCAGCTGCCAGCTCTGTCACCCTGAAAGGGAGTACAATACTTCTGGCAGTGAGCTTCTCGGTCTATCTGGCTGTCCACCATTTTTGTTTTCTTTTAGAGAGTCTCCATTTCACAGCACTCGTTGACCATAAACCCCTTGTGCACATGATGGCCAAAATATCAGACCTTTTGGTCTGTATGGCAGCAACGCCATTTGGCCTACATATCCGAGTTCACAACTGAAATACAACATCTCGAGCGGAAAAGTAATGCTGTGGCTGACTACCTCTCACGGGCAGCCATAAGGCCATACATAAAGGGGTTGACTATGCCGGCATGGCAGCCAACCAAGCTACTAACCCAAAGGTCCAGGCTTACTGAACAGCGGTCATATGGGCCTATGGTTGACTGACGTTAAGTCGGGGAAGTTGGGGTTTCTCTGCAGTGGCAAGAATCAGCCCCAGACACTGCAGTGACTACCTGGTATGACAAAATCTTCTTGAATTGGAAAGGATGGATTCAGATTTATTTCTCACACCTACATGGAAACATAAAGTGAAATGTGTCATTTGCATTAACAAACCACACACCCAAGGATGTGTTGCGAGCACCCGTAAATGTCACCACCCATGCTGGCACCAACACAGCATGCCCATAATGTTACCCAGCTACCTTGGTTACATAAGGACTAACATCATATGTGGGAATACGAAGGTTCTGCAGAGGGTCTGTGAACAACTCAAGAGCAAGACAAAACTCAGACCACAAGTGTACAGAAGGTTAAAGAGATCAGAAAGCTGGATATGTGACCTAAAGACTGCAAGGGGTAGAAATGGGTTTAATTAGTTGAGGAAAGGAGTAGCTGTTTCCCTGGGGTGGGCTTCAACTGAATCAGACTGAGACCAGTGCCTTGTCAACCAAATAACAAGAGCCATTCTCAACACTCAACCTGAACAGTTAGTATGCAGAAATGGTTCTAGTGATGGGAGATTTGGAAAGTTAAAGAGAAAGTTATTACCCTGTAATACTCAGGCTCCTGAACTAGCATGTACAACTTCACTTATCGACTGATTCCACCACCTAGTCTCACTTTCAAGGATACTGTTTTATATATATCAGAGATGCACACACGTTGAACTAGTTGCACTGATGTAATGTGTGGCATTTGAGTTACTGTCACCTTCCTGTCAGTTTGAACCAGTCTGGCCATATTTCTCTGACCTCTGACCTCTTTCATTAACAGGGTATTTTTGCCCACAGAGTTGCCACTCACCAGATGCTTTACTTTTGTTTGTCCCTCCATTCTCTGTAGACTCTAGTGACTGTTGTGCATAACCCCCCAAGAGATCAGCAGTTTCTGAGGTACTCAAGCCACCCATTCTGGCACCAACAATCATTCCACGGTCAAGGTCACTTAGATCATATTTCTTCCCTATTCTGATAGTTGGTATGAACATTAACTGAACCTCTTCACCATGTCTGCATGCTTTTATGCATTGAGTTGCTGCCACATGATTAGATAGTTGCATTTATGAATAGGTGTACAGCTGTCCCTAATAATGTGGCCACTGAGTGTGCTCGTTCCCCTTCACATAACAGTTAAAGAAGTAAAGCCAACCCCAACATCTTTCTTTTAGAAAAACTGTTTCACAGCACTTTGAAGTATAGTGTGTGATGTCTGGCATGTTAGATGCAGGAATCTTCATACATTTCATCCACATCATTTGGTGTAATGACTTGTTCTACTTTCAGCCAGTTTCTTTAACCAAGAGCAGGTGTCACAGCAGGTAACAGGAGGCTTCCTTTGAGCCTTATGATTAAATATGATACTTTCTGTACCAGAAGATGTAAAGTTCAATTTCACAAGATTTCTCTGAGTATTAGATGATTTCTGAACTGATTCATTTTCTAGAACAGAGACTAAACTTTAAAAAAAACTTCACCTTTGTAAGATACTTTAGGATGTCTTAAACTTGTGAAAAATGCTTATCTTTCTGTCTTTGCAATATACTCACCTGGACTATGGAAAAACTTATTTTACACTTTCTTATTGAGAGTAACTAGTTTGTACTTTTCCTTGGTGCATAAAATATTTTTTTTCATTTTATGCCAAGTGAAGTTGCTTGTAAAAATCAAATTGCTACATTTAGCAAAAGTAATATTGAAGAATGTCGGCCGTCTCATATAGAGAAAAGACATGCTAATGTGGGATGTGTTTGCTAATCTCTGAACGAAGTGCAGGTTTTGTACAAAGCATTCTGAGAATGATCCTGACCATGATTACTTACATCATACAGTACAGCACATAGTGATGATGATGTCTCACTCATACACAAACACACACACACACACAAGAACATAGAAACAATCATACACACCCATGCATGGAGACACAGACACACCTCAAAACACAAACACACACACACACCTCCAACACACGATTATGAGAAGTTTATTCAATGTCATTCATCTTCTCCTTTCCAATCAAAATAGGATGGACTGGGACACAGATCATTAATTTAGGATTTGGAGGTGTGGGAGGGAGCTGAGGGTTGGAGGGTGATGGTGGGTCCTCTTCTCAAACATCTCATCACCTGGAGTGGAGGACGGTGATAGACAGAGGAACTACTGAGGTGAAAACCACTTCATGAGCAAAGACTGTACACAATCCGCCAGGTAAGTTTATTAACCTAGTCCCTTTGTGATTACTAAAAACACAAAATCAGGAGGCTCCTGATGAAGGGTTTTGGCCCAAAACATCGTCACTACCTCCTCCCATAGATGCTGTCTGGCCTGCTGAGTTCTGTCAGCATTTTGTGTTTTTATTTATTTCCAGCATCTGCAGATTCACTCGTGTTTCCTTTGTGATTACCTTTCCCTTCATTACCATCCAAACCATTCTATCAATGTAAGGATGCTTTAGATACTATTTAAGTCATTAGTGTTGCCTTTTCAGGAATTCCCTGCTTCCCTCTCACTGGAGTGACGTGAACAGGAGCGGGGGAGATGTGGAAGATGGAGGAGGTTCAGGGGAAGGTGGAGAGGGTGACGAGGATGATGACGGTAACCTTAGTGTGTGGAATGTGGTGAGAATAGCTTACAGGAAAAAAAATAGTGTGATGGCTCTGAGAGCTGGCAGAGACCTGATGGGCCGAACTCCCAGTTTCATCATGAGGAAATATGTGAATGTGGAATATTCAAGCCCTCAACCTACGTTTACACCAGCAAAGTGGAGATATTCCAAGGATCGCTTACGTTGTAGAAAGTCAGACTTCCTTCAGTGCTGGGGAGATTTACCAAGCTGCTGCCTGGAGGAGAGAGCATGTCTTATAAGGATAGAATGAGCAAGCTAGGGCTTCTCTCTTTAGAGCGAAGGAGGAAGACAGGCAGCTTGTTAGAGGCGTATAAAATAATATGAGGAATAGATGGAGTGGGCAATCAGTGCCTTTGTAATAGGACAGCAGTGGCTAGTGCCAGCAGACATCTTTTTTACATGAGTGGAGTGAAGTTTAGGGGAGATTTCAGAAGCAGATTTTTTACATAGAGAATACTAAATGTGTAGATCAGATGTGGTGATAGGTGCTGATATATTCGGGAAATTTAAGAGACTCTTAGATAAGCATATGCATGAAAGGAAATTTGAGGGTTTTGGGCTGTACAGGAGAGAAGGCTTTGAGTGGGTTAAAAAGTTGGAACAACACCATGGACTGAAGGGGCCATATTGTGCTATAGTGTTCAACATTGTATGTTCTATGTTTCATGCTCCATATTCTATGTAATGCCATTCAGGAGAGAACAATAGAGAGGACAGTAGCCAATGATTTCAACAATGGGATCAAGGATTCATTTGGTGGAATATACTGGCAGTGGTGTTTGGAGCAGTTGACTTTGCTTATATTTGGGTTTGTGACTATACAGGGTGTCTAAATGAGGCATCTCTTATCACCAGCCTAAGCATTGCTTCCCTTCTCAGCTCAGCTGAACTATGAAGCTGCTAACATCCCCCGACATAGTGCCGATGAAGTGTCTCAACCCGAACACTGACTGTTCATTCCCCTCCATAGATGCTACCTGACCTGCTGAGTTCCTCCAGTGTTTTGAGCATGTTCCCCTATCAATGCCTTGTGGCTCCTCTTGCTGCTGTTGTTCTTCATGCTCTACCTTCAGTTCTCAGTATCTGGATCATGCTGTGGCTATTCCTCCAGTGCCAGCTGTGATTTGCAAGGGTGTGCAGTAGTGGGAAGCAAAAACAATGCTTTTATGCTAGCTGGCTTTCCAACCACAGCAGATGAATGGAGATGTAGTGAGAGCCATGCATGTACTAGGATATTCATGGAAAATGCCAGTGGTCTCCTATCAGATTCCCATTGCCTTTGTCAGACCTCAGCGCCAGCTGGGAATGGAGAGCAAAGTGCCTCTCAACTTGGTCGAATACCGGGTGAACGAGCAGCCTTTGGGATGACTGCAAGTCTGGGTCTTTGCTGTTGCTTTGCTCACGCTTGAGTGCTCGGTGGCGGCTGTGAGGGCTGGAAAATCAGCTGGCCTGAGTAGTCATTTAACGTCCCTTGTTCCCCAAGATCCATCCCTAATGAAGCACTGCTGTTGAGGATGTTTGGCTGCGTGAATTGTCACAGGAGAAAGGAGTCACTATCAAGACATTCTTCCCTTAGTTCATAACCAGCTGAGTATTTAGGGGGTGGAAGCCCTCTCAGTTCATGGAAGTCCAGATCTCAAATCCAGATTCAGATTCAGACTTATTTACCACTTGTGTAGCAAAACATACAGTGGAAAGTGTTATTTTGGTGCCAATTAACCTTCCAGCACCAGCTAAGCATTCCCGTAATGCTTTGTAAAACAACACAGAACACAACAAACAAAGAAAACAACAACAGCAAAACAAGCCCACATCCTCCCTCCCATACTCTCATACATAAGGACAGTCTTCCAACTCCAGGATAGGCCTCAGCCTCCACTCTCCAGGCTTTGGTGATCAGGCTTCGACTTTTTGTCTACTGATCAGACTTCAGGCTTCAATCTTCCAAACTGACCCCGGGAACCTTGATCTCCAAGCTCAAACAATGGACATGTTGAGAGATGGGACATCATGCCTCTTTGTGCTTCCTGTGCTCACAGGGATTTCTGGCTACTGGCCTTCAGACATAGAATGGAGGGCTAGATGGTAGGCCTCTTTCATCATGCAACCACATTACTGGCCTTCGAGTGTGGAGCAAGCCCTGGACTGCACATATCTTTTGTCAGGCATCCACAATGCTTGACTTTGAACATGGAAGGTAGAGTAGAGGCCATGTGCTTGGAATCCCAGTTTTGGGGAAATCACTTCATCTCGTTCCTTTCAGTGAGAGCTTGGGTGACCTTTAGATGCTGTGGTGAGCAATCAATTGGGAAACATGCAATGGATGTGCTGCGGTTGACCGAAGGGATCCAGTGTCCATAATATACGGAGAGAGCAGTCCAGGCAAGGGCATGATTGGTGGGCTATTCCACATATTTGGATGGACTCTGTGATTACCAACATTAAAAACCTGAGCCACGTGAATATATATTTTAACACACAGATCTAGTTGTGACATGATACCTACCTATGATAGACTCTTCCCAAGTCTTGCCTCTTCCTCAATGGTCCCTGATCCAGTTCAAGTGGACAATATTAGGCAGAAGGTCTCCAGATATATTGAGTGCTGCCACCACAGTCACAGAGCGAGCTGCTCACTGAAAGGGTGTGCTGGCAGCTAAAGGTGACAGCAAATCCTTCCAGGTGGTCAGGACACCCTTTGTAGAGGAGCCTGCCATTAGTCTGAAGTTGATATCCATACAGAGTTCTTTCAGCTCAGCTGAGACTGCTCCGTGTCAGATGTTCAAGGTTAGGTGGCTGCATGTTAGTGTAACACTAGTAGAGCACAGTGACCCAGGTTCACTTCCTGCTGCCGTCTGCGAGGAGATTGTATGTTCTCCCTGTGACTGCAAGTGTTTCCTCCAGGCGCTGTAGCTTCCGTCTACATTCCAAAGACGTCCGGATTCCATACGTTCCAAAGCCCTGTGGTCACATGGGTGTAATTGGCAGTGTGGGCTTGTAGGGCTGGAGATACCGTGCTGTATCTCTAAATTAAAAATGAACTAAATATGATCACTAAGACATGCTTTGCACAATAACTGACATCAGTCAGTGCATAACTTACAGCAGCCAAACATAAGCCACGTTCATGTGCATTGCAGTAGAAGTATCAAATCCAGTATTGTGATTGGTGCTATTTCAGTCCGATGCTGTCACTGATTTTACTTATACAGACAATATAAAGATAATTATAAAGACAGTATAAAGGTGGAGGAGCAAATAGTGTTGAGGAAGCAGGGAGTCTGCGGAAGGACTTAAGCAGATTGGGAGAATGGGCAAAGTAGTAAAAGATGGAGTATAGTATACCTCTGCATCCTGCTGAATGGTTTCAGCTCGAAGCATCGACTGTACTTTCTTCCATAGATGCTGCCTGCTTGGCCTGCTGAGTTCCTCCAGCATTTTGTGTGTGTTGCTTGGATTTCCAGCATCTGCAGATTCTCTCTACTTATTTGTGAGGTGAAGTATAGTGTAGGGGATTGAACGATCATGCACTTCGGTGGAAGAAATAAAAGCAAAGACGATTTTCTATGTGGGGAGAAAATTCAAAAAGCAGAGATGCAAAGGGACTTGGGAGTCCTCATGCAAGATTCTCTAAAGATTACCATCCAGGCTGAGTTGGTGCTGAAGAAGGCAAATGCAATCTTAGCATTCATTTTGAGAGGAGTGGAATATAGGAGCAAGGATATAATACTGAGGATTTATAAGACATTAGTCTGATCAGACCTAGAGTACTGTGAGTAATTTTGAACCCCTTATCTAAGAAAAGATGTGCTGGCATTGGAAAGGGTGCAGAGGAGGATCACGAGAATGATTCTGGGAATGAAAGGGTTATAATAACAGAAATGTTTGATGGTTCTAGGCCTTTACTCAGTCATGATGGAATGGAGCAGTAGACTCAATGAGCCTAATGGCCTAATTCTGTTCCTATGTCTTAAGATCTTATGATCTTATTCAGGTCACATTGGATCACATGGTATCGGATGAAAGAACAAATGGATTTCTAGACAAACCGAATTAGGATAAAATACAAATGCACAAAAATCTGCAGATGCTGGAAATCTAAAGCAACACACACAAAATGCTGGAGGGCAGCACCTATGGAAAAGACTAAACAGTTGGCGTATCAGGCCGAGACCCTTCTTCAGGACAGGAAAGTCCAAGAAAACTGCCCACAATAAGTCATAATTTAGATATTTTCTCATGGCCCCAAATGCTTTGAGTAGATGACATGCTCTAGATAGATTGAGGGATTAATATAAATGTTAAACAGGAAGAACATGGGACAATCTAAGAAAAGTAGCTGACTTGACAGTATCTGTGCCCAAATCACATTATTCATAGTGAAATAAACAATGTCTTTGCTTTGGTAAACAGTGGCCCACAGGATGCAGATCCTTTAAGGGAGTGTCTATTTACTTATATCACAGTACCCAAAACTAGAAAAATAATAGATATGAAAAATGAGAGGGGAAATGAAGTTCTTAAGACTATGAAACTCCTCATTGTTGTCCCTATAATACTCAAAGGAAATTGAAAACTAAACAGATTTAGCATTGGGTGGTCAGGTGAATATTTGCTCAGTGTCAGGATGGGCAGATGTAGGGGTGAGGGAGGGAACAAGGACTCATAACCAGAAGAACATTTCGTTAATTCACTCTCACGGAGGTGTTCTTGTTGTCATGGCTTCTGCTTTATCACTTGTCTAGTCCTGCCCCGAACAGTTAGCATTTTGGGACACTTCGGAGGGCTGTTAGAGTCAGTCATGTGTGTGTGGATTAAGGTCACAAAAAGATTTTCCTTCTTTGAAAGAACATTACGGATTTACATGTTTTGAACAATAATTCTCTCAGTCTTGCTGCTGTCAGCTTTCTTTTCAAAACTACTGCACTGAAATTATAAAATTATAGAATTGAGGAGAGATAGAGCATGGAAATGGCCCTTTGGCCCATTGATACTGTGCTATCTACCCAGTTGTGCTACCGTGTTTGTGTATATATGTATATATATATATATATATATAATTGCCTGACTTTAGGATGTGGGAGGGAACTGGGGCACCCAAAAGAAACCCACATGGTCACAGAGAGAATGTGGAAACTCTGCACAAACAGCACCAAAAGTCAGGATTGATCCCTCTAGGTGGAAGCTCGATCCTCTATGCCACAATATCACCTGTCCATCTATCCTCGTGACATCTGCCTGCTCAACAAAACAGAAACAATCAAAAGAATGTGGCTGGGTACGGAGAAATACAGACTGACTGCCTGGAGATGAATCATTTTCATTAAAATGAAGGAAATGGCAGGGAGATAAATTGAGATGCATAAACTTAAGGATGTCCTGGACAGAATGAACGAGGAGGATCTACATGCTTCAGCAGAGAGCTTGGCAACTAAGGCATGCCTTAAAGCTAATAGAAAGATTGTTTGAAGGATTAAAAAGAGTCATAACATCATAGAGTCATAGAGAAGTACATCACAGAATCAGGCCATCTAGTCCATGCTGAAACCATTTAAACTGCCCACTCCAAATGACCTGCACCAGGACCATAGCCCTCCACATCTCTACTATCCATGTACCTATCTAAACTTCTCCTAAACGTTGAAATTGAACTCACCTGTACCATTTGTGCTAGCAGCTCATTCCACAATCTCATGACCCTCTGAGTGAAGAAATTTCCCCTCATGTTCCCCTTAAACTTCTCACCTTTCACCCTTAAAGCATGACCTTTGGTTGTAGTTCCACCCGACCTCAGTGAAAAAATACTGCTTGCATTTACCTTATCTGTGCCTCTCATAATTTTTTATACCGCTCTCAATTCTCCTCTCAATCTTCTACATTCTGAAGTATACAGTCCTAAGTTATTAAAACTTTTCTTATAATCCAGACCTAGCAACATCCTTGTAAATTTTTTCTGCACTCATTCAATTGTGTTTAAATTTTTCCTGTGTGTAGGTGACCAAAACTGCACACAATGCTACAAAGTACATCTCACTGATGTCTTACACAACTTCAACATTACATCCCAAATTCTGTATTCAATACATTGATTTATGAAGGCCAATGTGCTAAAGCTTTCCTTATGAATGTATCTACTGATGATGCTAGTTTCAATGAATTATGTATCTGTATTCTCAGATCCTTTTGTTCTACCACACTCCTCAGTGCCCTGCCATTCACTATTTAAGACCTACCTTGTTTGGTGCTACCAAAGTGCAAAACCTCTCACTTGTCTGCATTAAGTTCTATCTGCTGTTTATCAACCCACTTTTCAAGCTGATGCAGATCTCTCAGCAAGCCATGATAGCCTTCCCCACTGTCCATTATACCCCCAATCTTGGTGTTATCTGCAAACTTCCTGATCCAGTTAACCACATTATCATCCAGATCACTGATACAGATGACAAATAACAAAAGACCCAAAACCGATTCCTGCGGTACACCACTAGTCACAGGCCTCCAGTCAGAGAACCAGCTCTCTACCACCTCTCTCTGGCTTCTCTCTCAAAACTAATGTCTAATCCAATTTATGACTTCTTCCTGAATGCCGAGTGACTGAACCTTCTTGACCAGCCTCCCATGTGGGACCTTGTCAAATGCCTTACTAGAGAATTGAGAAAACTACATTTTGACTGATGAGAATTAAGAATCTATTATTTGTAGAAGGAGGTCACTCTCTTTGTTTATAAACGGAAACAAAGTCATTTTCCAGAGTTCCACAATGGATTTCCATTATCAGGAAGCGATGGTGTGTAATGGACAAAAGGCTGGTGAAGGAACCATTTCTTGCCAAACTTAAGTGTAAGAAGCATTTTCTCACATGCTTCAGTAACTGAATCAATGGTCACTCACTCGACATTAATGGAATTAGAGGAATATAGTGTCAGCATTAATAAGTGGTGCTGCGGTACCAGATCAGCCATGATATTAAATATCAGAGCAGGTGTTGTGGTGGGAGGCTGCTGAATGGCTGACCTCTGCTTCAAATATTTATCTTCTTGTGGAATTGTTATCTAAGTGTGTACATACACAGGCAGCATTTCTGCACTGCAGGGCAGTGTCAGAATTTGGTTCATATATTTATTTATAGAACCATAGAACATTACAGCACAGAAACCGGCCTTCTGGCCCTTCTTGGCCATGCTGAACCATTTTTCTGCCTAGTCCCACTGACCTGGACCATACCCCTCCATACACCTCTGATCCATGTACCTGTCCAAGTTTATCTCACTCAGTGCGAGGAAAGTTCAAAGTAAGTTTATTATCAGAATACATATACGTATTCTCTATATACAACCCTGAGATTCACCTTCTTCTCAATACATCCATAACAGAATAATAATATCAATAATAGCATCAGTGGAAGACCACACCAACTTGGGTGTTCAACCAGAGTGCAAAAGACAACAAGCCTTACAAATACAAAAAGAAATAAATACTAATAATGATAAATTAACAATAAATATTAAGACATGAGATGACAAGTCCTTGAAAGTGAGTCCACAGGTTGTGAAAACATTTCAATGATGGAACAAGTGAAGTTGAGTGATGTTACTGCCTTTGGTTCAAGAGCCTGGTGGTTCAGGGGTAATAACTGTTTCTGACCTTGGTGGTGTGAGTGCCGAGGTGCCTGTACCCTGGTCCTGATGGCAGCAGTGAGAAGGGAGCATGTCCCAGATGGTGGGGTCCCTGAAGATGGATGTTGCTCTCCTGCGTCAGTGTTTCATGTCGTTGACAGCTTGCGATGCATCTGCAGAGGCTTGCTGAGCCAGTCCACAGTAGGCAAGCAGCTACATTGCTCTGCGAGCCCATATATTCCGGAAAGAACCCACACATTGCTACTCAGCATCCCATCCCTTCTTCCTCTGTTTTCTGGTGAGTGTTGTCTCTGGAACTGCAAAATAAAACCTTGCACCTTCAAGATGTTGGACACATATTATCCAACCAATGAGATGGCCGGACGTTGCCGCAATGAAAACATGCGCACAAAGCTCAGGTGGGGTTGAGAAAAGAATCCATCACGTGGGTCGTCGCTTTCAAGGCTGGAGTTCATAGGTCATCCATAATTTACTTGATGATGCCTCATCAGTTCAGTAATATTTGGAAGCCCATTTCAAAAGAATGTTAAGAATGGGGCTGTTTTCTTCTCTGAAATGGTTCAAGTTCAAGTTCAGAAGGTCAAGGAAATTCGGCATGTCCCCATTGAACCTGATCAACTTTTATCAATGCAGCATGGAAAGCACTCTGTCTGGAAGCATAATGGCTAGGTATGTCAACTGCTCTGCGTGTGACCACAGGAAACTGCAGAGAATTACGCACACAGCTTAGCACATCTTAGGAAACAACCTCCGCTCTATGGACTCTGTCTGTACTTCTCACTGCCTCTGTAAAGCAGTTAGCATAATCAAATACCCCACGCAATCCGGACGTTCTCTCTTCTCGCCTCTCTGTTCGGGCAGAAGGTAAAAAAGCCTGAAAGGGCGTACCACCAGGCTCAAGGACAGCTTCCATACCATCGACATCAGACTCTTAAATCGATCTCTTGTACAATAAGATGGACTCCTGGCCTCACAATATACCTCGTTTTGATCCGATGTTTTATCATCTACCCACACTACACATTCTTTTGGTAGCTTTTATACTTTTATTCGGCAGTACTGTTGTTCTACCTTGCTGTGCTTCAATGCACCGTGTAATGTTCGATCGGAATAAACAGTATGCAAGGCAAGCTCTGCACTGTATCTTGGTACTTGTGGCACTAATAAACCAAATCAAGTCAAACAGAGCTTATTGTCAGAGGAATGTCAAACCCAGGGTACAAATATGATGAAAATCAGCCTTTTGCAGCAGCAGCACAGTACATTACAAACATCAGTTAAAATGGTCTTAAATTAACGTAAAGCACACATACAACAAACTAGTTATAATAACGTGAGTGCAAGTTGAGGGTGAATGGGTTTAATCACATGACCATGTTTAAGCAACTCCAGACTTACTTTAACTTGTATCAGTTTCCATTTTACCTTCATGCTTTTGAATTCAATTCAGCTGACTGATTAAGCACAGAAGCTGCTGCTCAGTAAAATGGAGACCGAGGCTTTGCAAACTCAAGAAATTCTGCAGTCCAAAAGAGACTCACTAGGGAAATACTTGGGTTGGAAAGGGTTATTACATCATGGGCAGCTGAAAAAATTGATCCATTTCAATTGGGTTGTATCTGAATGAGGGGAGATCTTACTGAAACATGGCAGATACCATAAAGTAGCATGAGACTAGATGCTGAGGTCAGTGGGAAATCCTAGAATGAAATAACATAATTACAAGATGAGAGGGCAGAAATTTAAAACTGAGACCCAGGAACTTCTTTGCAGAGTAAGGTGAACCTTTGGGTTTCTTTACCCCAGGGTGATCATTGGGTGGGCAGCATGGCAGCTTAATGCTATTACAGTACCAGTGACTCAGATTCAGTTCCGCTGCTGTCTGTAAGGAATTAATGTCTTCTTCCCGTGATTGCATGGGTTTCCTCCAGTTGCTACAGCTTCCTGCCACATTTGAAAGACCAGAGGGTTAGGGTTAGTAAGATGTGGACATACCACATTGGTGCTGGAAGCATGGCGACACTTTGCAGGCTGCCCCCAGCACATCCTCGGACTGAGCTGGTCGTTGACACAAGCAAATCATTTTACTGCACAGGTTTCAATGTACGTGGCAAGTAAAGCTGTCCTTTACCTTTAAAAAAAAGTATTTGAAGAAGAAGAAGATTAATTTTTGAAATATTGCGGAATGGAGGGAGATGGCAGCTGGCACAGGAAAGGAAATGGGGTTTGGGGTAGATCCACCGTGGTCAGATTTAATGGAAGGGTAGGATTGAGAGGCTGAGTGGCTGACTCCTGCTCCTGTTTTCTGACGTTCTTGAACTTCATGCATTGTGATTAAGGATAACAGATCAATAATATCACCAGATTGTTTTTATTCCTTGAAGGATTCCATTGTAACAATAGCATTGCACTAAGGCTACGTCCACACTAGACCGGACAATTTTGAAAGCACCGGTTTTGTGTAAAAACGATAGGCATCTACACCAAGCATTTTTGAAGATACCTCTGTCCACATTAAAACGGGTACTTGGGTGAATCTCCTCCTACTGGGACCCATCTACAGAAAACACGTAACATGTTTGGTGTGGAATCTCGCAGTGAAAGTGCACGTTTGTGCAGTTACAGATTAGAAACACTTAAAAGGAAATTGCCAAATGACGGACAGCTGTTGGCTGTCACGCAGGAGGACTTAAAACTAAAAAAAGACAAATACTGGAGTGTATGGAGGCAACCAACAGGGAGTTCCTGGACAGTATGACCCGGCTGATGACGAACATTGAAAACTGACAAACTCTATTGCATTTATAAAGCAGCTTGTTAAATGTATAAAACATGCCTGCATCAGTGTTATCTTGTATTTCCACACAATGTTACACATTGTGTAACATCTATTGTTACACATCTATTGTCAGAGAAGTATTTGCATAAATAGGTAAACCACCTTCATACGAGCAAGGAAAGAAAATGGGGCAAAGTGAGTACACTTATTTATTCAGTAAGTTACGGGTCAAAATATTTGGTGAGTATATTTCTAACTCGTCTGGTTTCAGTTTTGCTACTGTCTGTTCTGAAATTGTCAGGTTGTGTGCGGGGTTGCGTTCAAGAAATCAATGAAATGCCGCGCTGCTGTTCCAGCACGTCATGACAGTGTTTTCAGAAATCTCCGGTTACCCTGTCCACCCTACTCTGCCCAAGCGGCTTTTTCAAATTTACACACACTGGAGGGCATTTTAGAAAAGCTCTGTTTAGAGGGGAGGAAAACGCCGTTTCAGTGTGGAGGGTCAAGACAAAGAGAAAAAGGTTTGGTTATGGATTTATCGGGTCTAGTGTGGACGTTGCCTTACAGTTGATAGCTCATAGCTCCAGTGATCTAGGCACTATCCCACAGGAGCTGCCTGTGTGGAGTTTGCATGTTCTCCGTATGGATTTCTCTTGGGTGCTCGGGTTCTTCTGACATCACAAAGACATAGGCTAATTGGCTTCTGTAAGCTGTCCCGTGTGTAAATAACCGGCAGAAAAAAAAACCAAAGGGAAGTTGATTAGTATGTGAAAGAGAATAAGTTGCAGGGCAAATGGGAAGTAATGAGAAGGGACTGATGGGATTGCTCTGCTTGGAGCTGTCCTGCATCTGATGGGCTGAATAGTCCCTGTGTTGAAGTAAGACCTATTTACATAGTGTGCTGGGGAAATTAAAGTTGGTTTGTAAGTGTGCCAGTCTTGCAAACATCCATAAAAGAGCCCAAGAATTGTTAAACCTTGGATGCCATCTGAAGCATGGTGGAATGGGAATTCCTCACTCCAGACTTTGTATGGAAACCTGGTTTCTATTCTCAGGTGTTAGAAGGTGGGACAAGTTTGATAGCATTGTATCTTCAATGACAAGCCAGATTGCTGGTGCTTTGGTCTTATTTGAGGTTTTTAAGAGTTGTGAAATAAAAAATAATAATTTTTCTTGTCCCAATGCCCACATCATTAAAAATAAATCATGAGATTAAACCCAGATGGGGAGTTGGATGAAGGGTTTGGAATATACTGTATAGGGATTGTGTTATTACCTTTTAAACTTCATATTCATCACAGACGCTTTCCACTGGAAGGTGAATGTTCTTTATCTCAATGTTTACTATCATAAAGCTTTTCCATTTTCCCACTGATTTGCGGAATGCAATTCTGTCCTGTGAAGTTTTATTTGACAAACAATTTGAACCATTATTGAAGAAGATTAACTAGCTTAGCAAGTAGTCAGTTGCCTATAATGCTCAATCAATGCACTAACGGTCTAATGAATCTCATTGATCTGAGGGAAATTAGTTTAGTGTGTGTAGGTGATTTTTGATTAAACTATTTCTGAAAAGTTGATATGGCAATGTAATAAACTGGGCTCATGTTTCGCTGAGGTATTGATAAGGTTGAACAGCAGTTGAAGGATTCCAGTGGGCACAGTACATGATCAATCAACACTTGTCATTGAGCAACACACACAAAATACTGGAGGAACTCAGCAGGCCAGGCAGCAGCTATGAAAAGAGTACAGTCGACGTTTCAGGCCAAGAAGCTTCGTCAGGACTGGAGAAAAAAAGATGAGGAATAGATTTAATAGGTGGAGGAAGGAGAGAGAAGCAAAAGGTGATGGGTGAAACCGGGAGGGGGAGTGATGGAGTAAATAGCTGGGAAGTTGATTGGTGAAAGAGATATAGGGCTGGAGAAGAGGGAGTCCGAAAGGTGGGGATAGAAGGCCATGGAAGAAAGGAAAGTGGAAGCAGCACCAGAGGGAGGTGATGGACAAAAAAGGAGATAAGGTGAGAGAAGGAAAAGGGGATGGAGAATGGTGAAGGAGAGAGCAGAGTGTAGGTAGGGGGTGACAATACCGGGAGTTTGAGAAATCGATGTTCATGCCATTAGGGTGGAGGCTACCCAGATGGAATATAAGGTGTTGTTCCTCCAACCTGAGTGTGGCTTCATTGCACCAGTAGAGGAAGCCATGGATAGACATATTGGAATGGGAATGGGAGGAGGTGTAGCACTTGTTTCACTTGCAAGGATAAGTGCCAGGAGGGAGATCAGTGGGGAGGGACAATTGCACAAGGGAATCACATAGGGAGTGATCCCTGCTGAAAACAGAAAGTGGTGGGGGGGAGGTAGGGAAGGTGTTGTGGGATCCCGTTGGAGATGGTCAAAGTTCTAGAGAATTATGTGCTGGATGTGAAGGCTGATGGCAGCCTTCGTGTCACCTACCACCCCACCAGCCTTCTCCCTCACTGCCATACAGGGCCCAAGCCGTCTTTCCAGTTGAGTTGACACTTCACCTGTTAGTCTGTTGGGGTCATTTACTATGTTTGGTGACCCCGGTGTGGCCTCCTGTATATCGTAGATTTGGAGACCATTGATAGTAGGTTGGGAGACAGTTTCGCCGAGGATCTACTCTCCATCTGCCAGAAGGATCAGGATCTCCCAGTGGCCACCCATTTTAATTCAACTTCCCATTCCCATTCTGATATGTCAATCCCTCTACTGTTGTGATGAGACCACACTTGGACTGGATGAACAACACCTTATATTCCGTTTGGGTAGCCTCCAACATGATGGCATGAACATTGATTTCTCAAACTTCTGATAATGGCCACCAATCCCCCTCCATGCCCTCAACTTCACCATTCTCCATCCCCTTTTCCCTCTCTCACCTTATCTCCTTGCCTGCCATCATCTCCCTCTGGTGCTCCTCCCCCTTTCCTTTCTTCCATGGCCTTCTATCCCCACTGTGGTGAACTACATATACCTGTCTGGACATGCCCCCTTCGTAGGTCGGCAGGTCTCTGATAATTGAATAAACTTTTGGGGCGACTCTGGAGAGGAGAATTCTGTGCATAAAGGCGGGTTCAGTTGCACGAACCTCCTCCAAGTATGATTGGAAGCATGCAAGCCAGAGTTCAAAAGCAAGAGCTGCTTCAGAGTCTTCAAGAGCGGCTTCAGATTTGGGGGTCCAAATCCAATCTTTCCGGACGTAAAACGCTTTCCATGTTTTAAGACTTCCAGTCAATAAAATTGATGCACCATCAATAACTCTCTGAGACGTGAAGGTGAGATATCGACTTTTATTGACTGGAAGAGAGAACAAGCAGTGGTTGACCACCATACTACATCCTGGAGACTGAGAGGCCGGGCTCAGGCCTTGATCGCCTTTACACCCGGATCAGCCACAGGAGCAGTCAGCAGGGGGCGTGTCCAGACAGGTATATGTAGTTCACCACACCCACCCATCAGACTCCCCCTTCTCCAGCCCTGTATCTCTTTCACCAATCAACTTCCAAACTCTTTACTTCACCCCTCCTCCTACTGGTTTCACACATCACCTTGGGTTTCTCTTTCCCTTTCCCCACCTTTTAAATTTACTCCTCATCATTTAACCTCCAGTCCTGCCGAACAGTCTCGGCCGAAAAGTCGACTGTACTCTTTTCCATCGATGCTGCCTGGCTTGCTGTGTTCCTCCAGCATTTTGTGTGTGTTGATTGGATTCCCAGCATCTGCAGATTCTCTCTTGTTTGTGACCTGCTGTGAAATGGTGCTCGATCTCCCCTTGCGCTGCACTAGTCCTTGTTCCATTGTGAAGCAGGTGCCAGCCCCCATGCCTCTGGAGAGGATAAGCAAATGATCGATTTCTCCTTCCAGTAGACAAACTGTACCCCTATCCCTCTATTCGTCATTCTGACCTTTAACCTCTTCTCTCCTGGTCCCCTCCTCCTTCCCTTTCTCCTGTGGTTTACTCTCTTCGTCTATCTAATACCTTCTTCTCCAGCCCTAGACCTTTCTGACCCACTTGGCTTCACCTATTGCCTTCCAGTTAGCCCCCTTCCCTTCCCCCACCTTTTTATTCTGGCACCTTCCCCCTTTCTTCTCAGTCCTGAAGAAGGGTCTTGGCCTGAAACGCTGGCTATTTATTCATTTCCATAGATGGTGCCTGACTTGCTGAGTTCCTCCAACATTTTCTGTGTGTTGCTAAGGAATACCTTGGCCCTTCCCAGAGCAAGTGGGTCCGCTGAGATGCTAGGATGGCTTTGACAGTTGGTGCCTACCCTCACTCCTTCCCCAATTCTCCAGTCATTGAAGCTGTCACATGAATCTCTGGCAGGTGCGAACATTCAGAATTACTCAGACCTGTAAATGTATAAACACAATGCAAATACAAAATGGATTAAAATCATTTTAAAGTAATTGCATTCACTTAAGCCTGGTAGCATATGATTCATGCAGATAAAATCACTGCACAGTCCACTGAGCTAAAACAATGCAAATGAACAACCGTGCAAAAACTGCAGAGAAACTGCAGTGCAGGTAGATGATAAGTGCAATATCATATTGAGGTAGATTGTGGGACCAGAATCTATCTTATCATACCAGAGGTCCATTCAAGAGTCTGTTAACAATGGTCTAGAGGTTGCCCTTGAGCCTGGTGATGTGTGCTTTCAGGGTTTTCTATCCTCTGCTTGATTGGAGAGGGAAGAAGAGAGAATGTCTGGGGGGGGTGTGGGGTCTTCGATAATGCTGGCTGCTTTACAGAAGCAGTGAAAGATATACAAAGTTTGTAGATAGAATCCATAGAAGGGAGTCTCCATGATGTGTGTCATACTGGGCTGCGTCCACATTGTCTGCAGTTTCTAGCACTCAAGTGCAGAGCAATTGCCATACCAAGCCATTATGTATCCAGATAGAAATCTTTCTTTGGTGCATTAATAAAAAAACCATTCATATAAAATGTAATTAAATCAAGGAATGACCTCCTTTGCAGCTGCTGACTTCTCACATATTTTTCAGGAACTCTATTTTCATTGAGCAAACCTGCTGTGAGCTGTTTAGATGGATTTCCCAGAGTCTTGGAACAATATATATTCCGTTGAACTACATGAAGCGTCCAGGAGGGCAGCTGAGGTTTCCTGTGCCTGGCACTTTGCTACGCAGAGAATGCGATGGGCTCCTGCTTGGGAATCATCCAAGCGGGACTTTCTCAGCAGGGAGATGCCTGCGGATCGCAGGAAATTGACCCCAATAACAGTTTCTATGAGCACGTGTATGTGGTAGCATGCATCTCCACCTACTGTCCAATTCCAGTATGGCAGGCTCCTGCCTCAGGTAATTTACAAAGCAACGATCAGCCTCGCTTTAGAGTCAGAATGAGAATTAGAATCAGAATCAGGTTTATTATCACTGACATGTTTCGTGAAATTTGTTAACTTAGCAGCAGCAGTTTAATTCAATACATAATGTAGAAGAAATAAACAGAATAAAATAATAATGATAATAAATAAGTAAATCAATTACAGTATATGTATATTTAATTGATTTAAAATTGTGCAAAAAACAGAAACAATATATATTAAAAAGTGAGGTAGTGTTTATGGGTTAAATGTCCATTTAGGAATCGGATGGCAGAAGTGAAGAAGCTGTTCCTGAATCACTGAGTGTGTGTCTTCAGGCCACTGTACCTCCTACCTGATGGTAACAGTGAGAAAAGGACATGCTCTGGGCATTGGGGATCCTTAATAATGGACGCTGTCTTTCAGACTTCTATTGAAATATAGCTGCTGTCTTGCCTTCTTTATAATTGTATCGATGTGTTGGGAACAGGTTAGATCTTTAGAGATCATGAGACCCAGGGACTTGAAACTGCTCACTCTCTCCACTTCTGATCACTCTATGAGGATCGGTATCTGTTTCTTCATCTTACCCTTCCTGAAGTCCGCAATCAGCTCTTCCATCTTACTGATGTTGAGTGCCAGGTTGTTGATGCGGCACCATTCCACTGTTTGCCATATCTCACTCCTGTATGCTGTCTTGTCACCACTGAGATTCTACTGACAATGGTTGTATCATCAGCAAATTTGTAGATGGTAATTGAGCTGTGCCTAGCCATACAGACTTGGGTGTATAGAGAGTAGAGCAGTGGGCTAAGCACAATGAGGTGTGCCAGTGTTGATCATCAGCGAGGAGGAGATGTTATCACCAATCCGCACAAATTGTGGTTTTCAGGTTAGGAAGCTGAGGATCCAGTTGCGGAGGGAGGTACAGAGGCCCAGGTTCAGCAACTTCTCAATCAGGATTGTGGGAATGATGGTATTAAATGCAGAGCTATAGTCGATGAACAGCATCTTGACGCAGGTGTTTGTGTTGTCCAGCTGGTCTAAAGCCATGTGAAGAACCATTGAGATTACATCTGTCGATGACCCATTGTGGCAATAGGCAAGTTGCAATAGGGACATAGAGCACTACAGCACAGAAGCAGGCCCTTCAGTCCATCCAGTTCATGCCTGCCAGGTTTTCTGCCTAGTTCTTTCTACCTGCACATAGACCTGAGTCTCTCCTGCTCCTGTCATCCATGAACCTATCAAGATAGATGTTTCCTTAAGCACCAGCAAGCACAGGCCAGAACAGAAGGACATCCCTTTAGAACAGAGATGAGGAGGAATTTCTTCACCCAGAGGATGGTAAATCTGTGGAGTTTGTTGCCATAGACTGCTATGGAGGCCAATTCATTGGGTATCTTTAAAGCAAGATTGATAGGTTTTTGATTAGTAAAGATGTCAAAGGTTATGGGGGAGAAAGATTATTATTTTTTAAAGATTGTCTTTATTTATGACATGCACATTGAACCATACTATGAAATGTGCCGTTTGCATCTATGACAAAGATAGTGCTGGGGTCTGTGTTTTTGGCGCCAACATAGCATGCCCACACCTTATTATTCATACATCTTTGGAATGTCTGTGAGAGGAAACTAGGGCATCTGGAAGAACCCCACACTGTCACGGGAAGAACGTACAATCACATTCCAGACAGTGGTGGGATTTGAACCCTGATCTCGTGATTGGCGCTGTACAATGGTGTGCGAACTGCTACGTTACTGTGCCACCCACGGCAGGAGAATGGGGTTGAGAGGGAAAATAAATCAGTCCCGATTGAATAGTGGAACAGACTTGATGGGCTGAATGGTCTAATTCTGCTCCTTTATGTTGGTAAGGTCTCTGATAGATATACAGTATGTCACAGATATCATACATCATAGAAACAGGCCCTTCATCCCACCCAACCATTTTGCTCACCTAATCTATACTCTCATTTGCTGGCATTAGGATCATAACTTTCCGTGCCTTATCCCGTGGAACTCCATGGGCAGGTGCTATGTTTTGGAACTCCAGAAACTATTCAGAAGAAAAACACAGGAGCATGTACTTAGTTTCTCTTAAGTGAGGCGCTCACATGGGGGCAAATGACATATGCCATTCCTGTACTTAGTTCATATAACCATAATGAATAATGTAAACAACAAAGAATGCTCAATCAAACAATATATTTACAATATTACTCAAATATTAAATGCATCCCACTCTTCCCTGCTTAGCTATAAACCAACTCAATATAGAATGCATCTCAGCTCAAATATGTAACATTTTGCTTTCTAGTTATTACATATATATACACAGCTAATATATAGACATCCACAGCTTATTACATTTTAAATGGTCCCATTCAGGATTTAAAGACTTAATTGCTGGGGAGGATTTCTTACTCTTGTGGGATAGTCTTTTCTGGGGGTGGGAGCAGATGAGACTTATGGCTGTGAAACAATCTCCGGGTTTGGGGGTCTCCTCTGTGGTGGTCATAGGCGTTGACTCTGGGACTGCAAGAAGTGGCTCTGACAGTTTTGGACACATTTCATTTTTAACGATCGACTCTGCTCTCCTCAAATGATCGATGTGTCTTCTCCAGATGACATCAGATGCAATCTCTACTATGTAGGAGAGCGGTCCAGTTCTGTTCTCAGCTTTCCAAGTGCCCACTTCCTCTGGATGTGTTGACATCATGAACAGTGCATGGTAAGCTGCTCAATCTACTGATCTGTCCCAGGCCTTCGGACAAAGCTTTGAGCCAATGCTTTCATTTTTGACCATGCCTAGGTTACTGGCATGTAGCTCTTCCAATATTTTAGCCCTCACCTTGGATGATACAACAACTCTTAATCCCCACATAAAGAAACCCCAGTCAAGTGAAAGGTCATTCCAGTCCTGGTAAAAATGGGGTAACTGGAATTTCTGCTACACATTCCAGCCACTTCAGGTTGCCATGTAGACCTGAGACAGTGTGTTTTAAAAAAATTTCTCTTCAGATTAAACCTGCCGTAATAGGGAGACTTTTGATTTGCATTAGGGAGAATATGTCAAGAAAGGTGTCCGTTTTTGTAAATTTTTCAGGCATTTTATTTCCCAAGGGTAACAAGAGAACCCATCAGCATTTTTGTTATTAGTAGTCTTCTTGAATAATTGTGTTTTCCAAGAAGCAGAGCCCATTTCTGCTTTCATGCTGCTGACGTTAGTGGAACACTTTTCCATTTAAAATGGCCTTTAGTAGTTGATGATCAATAATGATGGTAAACTGTCTCCCATTCAAATTGAAATGTTTTACACCCCAAACCAGACTCAGGGCCTCTCTGTCAATTGTTGCATAATTTTTCTCTGCAGTGGAAAGGGAACATGATTTAAAGGCAATGGGGTGTTCACTTCCATCACTCATAACGCGTAACATGATTGCACCTATACTGTGAGGCGAGGCTTCACAGGCAGTCTTCACTGGATGATGTGCATCATAACGTGTGAGCACAATGTCTGATGTCACTATTTCCTGTGTCTTTTGGAAAGCCACCTCACACTACTTTATCCAATGCCATTTCTTCCCAATCTGTAGTAATGGGTTCAAGGGGTGGAGCACAGTAGTCATATAGTAACTGACAAATCCTAAAAAGGACAGTAACTGTGACATGTCCCTTGGCGTTGGGACATCCACCACGGCTTCAATTTTCTCAGCACATTCTTGTAATGTTTGTGCATCAGTGGTGTGACTACAGTCAGTGAAACTTGGTTTAAAGAATTCACACTTGTGCTCTGAGTCCATTATCTTCTAATATTTTTAGCACAGTCTTAAGATTTTGGAGATGTTTCTTGTCATCCTTACTGGTAACAATGGTGTCATCCGGGAGACCCTGTGTCTGGGCAGCCGTGTAGCAACTGTTCCAGAGTGAAGATACAGAGGCCTCTCCAAAAATAAATTTATTATAGTGTTAATGTGCTTTGTGAGTGTTTATGGTGAGAAAACCATTGGACTCTTCTCCATCTCTATTTGTAATGATGCCTCAGCTGTCCACTTTGCTGAAGTGTTTCCTACTAGAAATGTTTGCAAAGATATCCTCTATCCTGGGCAGAGAGTATTGATATAATTTCAGTACTGGGTTGATAGTGACATTAAAATCACCACAGATCCAAACAGACCCATCCTTCTAGGCTACTGGGATCATATCTTTAAGTATCTTTCTTAATTTGCTTCCAGTTGTCTCAGACAACCACAGCTGCGCAATGCTGGCCCTCTTGTTTTCACCACATACAAACCCAAGGTGGCATGTTTGGCCGTTGTATTTCACTCACACATGTGTCATTCATACAGGAATTATCTTTTTCCAATATAAGTTTTTAGTTGGATTCAGCAGGCTTCAGTTCAGTTTCTTTGAAATGCTGTTCAACCTCATTTTGTGGAATGACTGAACCAGATGAACCAGTGTCTAATTCCATTTTTTTTAAATTTGCCATTCACTTCTGGTGTAAGCCATATCCTTGTCACTTGTTAGTTTTTACATTATAAATTTCAAGTTTACCCCGTCCTGTGCCATTCTCATCATTTTCAAGTTTTTCATCAACATTATACAGATTAGTGCTTTTTTTGAAACTGCAACATGACTTCTTATCTTTTTTTTCTTCCCTGTGCAGTTCTTTGTATGTGTTTTACTTTGTGGCATTTTCTGCAAGTGTCACCTCTAAACCTCTAAAGTGTCTACTCTCTGGGAGCCCTTGCCATAATAATAACATAATTTGTTCAGCCAGGCAGGATTCTGTTTAGACATCGAGATTTTGTCTATACTCTCATTCCCGACTGCAACTCTCCTGCATTTCTGGCTGAACAAATCACGTATAAAACATCAGCGATTTCAACTGGTCTTTTAAATGTGAGTTGTAGTTCAATCAGGAGCCATTCGTGAGTGCTTTCTGGGAAGTTTCCAGAAACAAAATGATCTCTCTGTGCATCATTGAGCCCATCACTGACCTGACAATGCTCAGACAATTTCTTCAATTCAGCCACTAATGGTTTCAGTTCTAAATGTTCCTGCATTGCATTCACAATGTCAGCAAAAGTCATTTCAGCTGGTTTCATTGGCAGAGTTATTAACCTCTGAAGCAAATGATATGCTTTTCCACCTATTGAACGTAGCAACCCTAGCACTTGTTTCTCATCAGCTAGTTAATTTGCTTCAGGATATTGCTCAATTCATGCAGTACACATCATGCAGGTCTCTGTTGTGTAATTAAACACATCTATCTTTCAGATGCAGCCAGGCATTTCTGCTTTTTCCTTAACTATTATTATCACCCAGTACTCACCATTTATGAAACCACGGCCATACCTGTTGCTTGTTAGTTTCATCCAGTTTTGCCATTTTTTTGACTGTCCCCCTTCTGAAGAAACACATGCTGTGCTTTGTTTAAAATCTCTCTTTCTACCTTACAGAGAAAAATGTGCTGTGCTGCAACAGGTAGATAGGTAGCTCAGGTTTGTCTTAAAAATCTTCTTCACCGCTGTTCTGTTTTGTAACTCTAGAAGGTGATTGGGAAAAAGAACTTGGGACTGGGGATACTTGTGTGCTTAGTTTCTCTTCAGTGAAGTGCGCCATAAGACGAGGTGGCATAATGACATATGTGATTCAATTACTTCATACACATAATCTTAATGAACAGTGTAAACAACAAAGAATGCTTAATGAAACAATATATTTGCAGTATTACTCAACTACAGTACTGTGCAAATTTCTGAGGCACATATATATATAAATAGGGTGCCTGAGCCCTTTGCACAGTACTGCATTGTTGAAGTTGCGGCAAGGGCGAGTTTGTAAATCTGGTTGGTGCCAAGGATGTTGGAAATGGTGAGGGGTGAGTGCTGCAAGAGGGAAGCGAGACAGGTGGCAGAGTAGGAGTGCCAGGGGCGTGGGTGGTTCAGGGGCAGGCACACCCAACTTGAGACACCAGGCAAGATCATTTGATCCAAAACAATTGGTTTATTGATCCTAACAGAGTGTCACTCAGGTGCTTCCCTCTCTCCTTTTGTCTTTTCCCAACCATGATTCCTCTCTCCCTGCCCCCTTCCCAGTCTCAGTCACCAATAGAGACCCATATCAGAATAAGGTTTATTATTACTCACATATGTCATGAGAAGTGTTTTATTTTCTTTGCAATGCAGTACACTGCAATGCACAGATTTACTGCAGTACTGTGCAAAAGTCTTTGGCATACTAGCTATACATATGTGCCCAAGACCTTTGCAGAGTACTGTATTAAATACACTACAGAAAGTAGTTCATATCTCCTAAGGCTGTCCCGCTTGGTAAGCAAAGATTACTCTGAGCCCCCGCAGAGGGAAGCATGGGCAGTGGGAGGGATGAGGTACAGTCTAGGCAAAGGCTTTTGCTGGCTGCCAGCCCTAACTTTCACTTCTGTGGCACCAGAGCTGCAGTTTGGATTCACAGAGCAAGTTCTTGAGGTTTGGAGACGCATAAGACAGCAGATGCTGGAATTTTGAGCAAAAAACAAACAACTGGAGATCTGTGGAGGCCAAGGGGAACCTTGTGAAGGAAGGGGAAAGTGGAAGTATAAACAAATAATGTGATAAGCAAAAAACAAGAAGCTCCAGTTGTGGAATCGTAAAACTTGTTTAATTTGTAATGTTATTTAATATATTCTTTATAATAAAGTTACAAAGTGAAGAGGCAGGGCCAGAGTCTGAGAGTGAGGAATGACTTGAGGTTTGGCTGATTTGACCTGGTCAGAGCGTTGGGGCCAGAGGCAAGGAACAGGCCAGTGTCCAGCTCGCTGCACTGTGAGGTTTACTTGTGTCTGCGCTGAACTGAGGCTGTGGCCTGCTGCTAACAGGCTCCTGGAAGGGTTTCACTGATAACTGGTTACATGGCTGTGAACTCACTTTCATGAACTTCAGTTCTAAATGTTATTTGCTTTCTTTTATTGTTTGCACGATTTGTTTTTATCCTTCTGCACAGAGGGTGTTTGACAGTCTTTCTTAAAATGGATTTTATTGGGTTTCTTTGTTTTGAGGTTGCCTGTGAGGTATTTATATAGTACACATACTTCGTTAATAAATATACTTTGAACTTTGAACTTTAGTTAGAGTATATGTAGGTCTATTTCCCAAATGACAGGAAGCATATTCATTTGACTTTGTTGCCACCTACTGGCTATTTGAGTCAGTAATCCCCCTCTAGCTCAGTACATTCTACTGTTTCCTGACTTCCTCAATCAGTTCAGAGGTTTTAATAGCGTTTGGCAAAATCAGTAGTTTTTAATTAAAAAGAAGGACTACTTAAGCAACAAGCAGCCAGGCAGTGGTGTGTTTAGAAAGAAAGAGGGATTGGGGGTTCAGGGTGGCACAGGAAACTCAATAGAGGTAATAAATCTGAAAATTTATAAAGTGCACGCATGTAACTGTAATAACGGGCTGGCCTGCAGCTTGGGCTCGCCACTTGCATCATCCCTAAGGCTGCACAAACCACTTGTGGCCTTGAGATCAGAAAAGTTCTCGATTACTGGGTGATTTCTTTGGGACATCGTTTATGAAGTATCAGTACACTTTTATAGCGCCATGCTTAGCAATGTACAGTGGGATCTTGGGATCCATTTCAGTAGCTCCCTGAAAGTCACTGCAGAAGCTGACATAGCAGTAAAGGAGGAATATGGCATATGGAATGCTTGCCTTTATTTGTTCAAGCACTGAGTTCAAGAGTCTGGAAGTTATGTTCCAGCCTTAGAAAACTCTGGTGAAGCCGCATCCAGAGTATTACATGCATCTCTGATCACCCAATTTTAGGAAGAATATGGAGGCTTTGGAAAGAGTGCTGAAGTGCTTTACTAGGATGCTACTTGGATTAGAAGGAATGTGCTATAAGAAGAAGCTGATCAAAATGGGACTGTAGACCCTTCAAACCACTTTTTCCAATACTGTTTACATTACTTTTACTATGCTGGTATTTGTCTACTTAAGCACCTAGATATGCATCTATCCATCTTTTAATTTCTAAATTTATTAGTTTTTAATATATAATTCATTTAAATATATTTCTTTGTTCTTTATAATTGTTGAATGTAGTTGTTTGTCATTGCATATCATGCCATGACCAACACAGTGCAGCAAATTCCTAATACATGTAAATGTATATGGTGATTAAAGTTGATCCTTGATCTTTTTCTCTGGAGTGGCAGAGGCTCCAGAGAGCTGATAGGGGTTTATAAGATTATGTAAGACATAAATAGACAGTGTGTCATGGGCCCTGAGGGCCTGTGCACCTATACTTGTTATTTGTTGGCTTATCTAGTCGTTAAGCCCTTATGCTTTCTGTTTAATCTTCCAGCATTTATTTTGACTGGCAAGGGTTTTTCACGTACTGAGATTATTTAAAGCGGACTCCCAATTACTGCTTATTGTGGAGTCCTTGTATATTAGAGAATGATTCATCTTGTACTGTCACTTATTTGAGACACCGAAGATCTGTTGGAACTCGTAGGCATGAACTTTTGATTGTGTCTCTGCATGGGAGTCTGTTGTTCCTCTGCGCTGGGTTCAGTTGTTGCCCGCGTGCACTGTGACACAATGGATATCTCTTATTCTCGGGTTCAAAATATCTAAAACTTGAGGACATGCATTTAAGGAGAGAGGGGGAACGTTCAAAGAAGCCGTTTGGGGCAGAGTTTTTCTAGGGAGTGGCAGGTGCCTGGAATATTCTGCCAGAGGTGGTGGTGGAAGCAAATGCAATAGAATCGTTGAAGAGGTTCTTAGATGGGCACGTGGATGTGTAGGAAATGGAGGGATATAGACATTTTGTGGGCAGCAGGGATTAGTTTAATTAGGCATTTAATTCCAGGATTCATTAGTTTGGCAAAACATCAAAACATCATGGACTGAAAAGCCTGATCATGCGCTGTACTGCTCTAAAGAATGTTCACTGTTGCTGATGCTGCAACCATCTTATGAAGCAGAACTGGTCACAGGCAGCAAGTAGGCCTCAGGTGATGGATCCGAAATCCCTGTCTTAACGATACCCTGACGGACTGATGAGAGCTCCGTGCTGTTGACGGTCATTGATCTGGTTATGAATGCCTCTTATGACCCAAGGCACTTTAAAACAATTCAAAAGGATTAAAACAAGATATATTTTAGCTCTGCATAGAGGCTGGGAGGAGGCAAATAGAGGCAAGGATGGGATGCAGATGATAAGTACGGTAGCTGGTAAGCAGAGGCAAAAGAAGGATGAGGGACCGAGGGAGACAATAGGAGGTCCAGTGTGCTGAAGATGTGGGCAATGGGCAGGTGGAATGGTGGGAGACAGAAAAAAAAGGCCGGGTCACAGACTCTAGACATTCTGTAGATGCTGGAAATCTCAAGCAACTGACTCCAAACGCTGGAGTAACTCAGCAGGTCAGACAGCATTCATAGATGAAAATAAACAGTTGATCTTTCAGGCCAAGGTCCTTGGGGTGTTTGGAAAGAAGTTGGGAATTTGTTGAGTGCCGATTAATCTCAGGTCCTGAGTGGGTTAGAAGGACAGAGAAAAACAGTTCATATTCTTCTGAGCAGTCCGGTAGTATAAATACCATTTTCTCCAATTTCAGGTAACCCACACACCCTCTAATCCATTCTCTCTCCTTCATAGCTATTTCTTTGACTTCAGATTGACTTCTAAAACTTTGATAAACTTCTATAAATGTGTGGTGGAGAATATATTGACTGGCTGCATCACAGCCTGGTTTGGAAACACCAATACCCTGGAATGGAAACTACTACAAAAAATACAGGATATGGCCCAGTCCATCATGGGTTAAGCCCCTCTCCCCCACCACTGAGTACGTCTACATGAAGCGTTATCACAGGAAATCAGCATCCATTATCAGGAACCCCCACAACCCTGATTTTAATTAAACCATGTACTCTTCTCACTTCTACCATCAGGACAAAAGTTAAAGGAGCCTCAAGACTCACACTACCAGGTTCAAGAATAGTTATTACCCCTCAACCATTAAGCTCTTGATCCAAAGGAGATAACTTCACTCAAATTCATTTACCCCGTTATTGAAATGTTCCCATAGCCTATGAACTCACTTTCAACAACTCTTCATCTTATGGCCTCAATATTTATTGGTTATTTATTTATTTGTCTGTCAATCTATCTATCTATTTATTGTTATTACTCTTTTTTTGTACTTTCAGCTTGTTGTCTTTTGCACATTGGCAGTCCATCCTGTTGGGTGCAGTCTTTCATTGATTCTAGTATGTTTCTTGGACTTCCTGACTATGCCTACAGGGTTCTATATGGTGACACGTATGTACTTTGGTGGTAAAGTTACTTTGAAATTTGAACTCTTTATTCCAAACACACAGCCAGCTCCCTGTTACCTAGTTTCTTGTGTAATGTCCTGGTTAAGATTTCTGCTGCTAGGCTGTGAGATATTTCTATTTTAGCAGTTTTCCTGTTAAAAACAGTGTGCCCCGTTAGCAAGCTTCATAGGCGATAGTTCTGGCTTCGGCTAAAGATAAGGAACATTTGCTTTGGAACTTTTGAGAGAGATAGAAACTCAGTAGGCTTTATCAGAAGGCAGTTATTATTCAACTACAAGGGTGCTACATAAATGTAGGGGTGAAAGTTACTTAATTTCTTTACTAGTACGGTGATGTCATAAGCTCCAATCACTTTCTTAATTGGACAACATACCTGACTCTACCAGATGACTCTCACTTCCACGGGTGATTCAAACCAACTAAGGGCAGCAGGGGAGAGCATAAGAAGCAGGCTAAGAAGTTTAGTAACCCATCCCCTCAAGCCTGCTTGCTCATTCAACAATATCAAGAAAGCATCCCAAAGGACGTTAGTGAATCACATTTGTCTTTTTCACGACAATTCATTCAGTTCCTCTAAACTGATATTAGATTTTAACTTCCATCTTATTTAGTTAATTGACTTGAAATTACAGCTCCTTGTACTGGAATTCAGCCTTTTCTCTCCAGTCTGTTAGTCTCTGTGGAACTTCTACTCATTAACTGAAGCACTTGGCAACAATGAGATTCTCTCATAGGAAGGTGTTTTAACAGTGTTTAAAACCTCAATGTTAGTTTCAGACACAGAAATTTTGAATCTTTTCATTTCTCAATTATAATATGTCCAGCCTAATTTTTAGACTCCAAGCTGAATGCTTATGGAGTCATGGAAAACTGAAAGAGGCCTTTCGGCCCACCTTGTCCATTCTTATCCTCAAGCACCCTTCTATACCTATCCTGTCTGTCACCACTTGATTTGTAGCCATCTATGATTTGGCAATTCAAATTTTAGAGATTCTTTGCCTCCAGCAGTGGTTAAGGCAATGCATTCCTGATTTACCCACTTGGTGAAAATAATCATCCTAATTTCCTTTCTTACCCCTTGCCCTAAAGCTATTCTCTCTAGATTTAACCACCTCTACCATGTGGGAATGTTCCTCTCCATGCCCTCATAATTGTGTGTACCTCTATCAGGTCCTTCCTCAGCCTCCTCCATTCTCAGGGAAACAAACCCAGCCTTCCAATTCCCTCTTCCTAACTAAGACTGCCTATCTCAGACAACATCCCGGTGAATCTCTGAACCTTCCAGTGCAATCAAGCCTTTGTTTCCTATAGTGTGGCATCCAAACTTTCACACTATGTCTCACTAATTAGATTGAGCTTATTGAAGACAGGGTAGTGAGTGCTATCTATATGGATGTATGACAAGAACCCTCTTGATAAGCTGGTTCAGAAGGTCCATATAGGATCCAATGCAACCTGGCTAATTGGATCCAAAATAGGCTCAGTGATGGGAGATTGAGGGTGGTGATGATAGAAAGCTGCTTTTCTGATTGGAAGTCTATGACCACTCTGACAAGTAGTGTACTGTCAGGATAAATGTTAGAACCCTTGTTGTAGGAAGAATATAAGTTTGTGGATGACCTAAAATTTGATGTACTAGATAGCAAGGAAGTTTGTATAAAGCTACGGCAGGATACAGATCAAATGGCAGAAGTGTAAACTGATGTATGTTGGGGAATCAAGCAAGGATAAGACAGTAAATGGAAAATGTCGATGAGCAAAGAGACTTTGTGGTTGAAATCCACAGTTTCTCGATTGTAATGACACATATATCTAGGTGGTGGAGAAGGCATATGACATCCCAGCCTTCACAGGTCAGGACATTGAATATAAACTTTGGGACATTATTTTGCATGCGTAACCCTCCCACCAGGGCTCATATACAAACTTGGCTCATTAGTGAACTCTGCTAGCAGCCACATGACTCAGTGCTGAGAAGGCCACCTTCCATAAGTTACACGTCTAGGGTTGGTATGATTTGGGTTTCAACCAAACAGGACAGTTGGGATGTTCTGATTAGAGAACATTGATTGCAGCGAAAGCTGTGTAAATTCAGCTCACAAACAATTATTGGTCGCTAAGAAATGACAGATCATACACCAGCAAAAAATGATAAAGAAAGAATATTTACCAATTTTCAACTTTATCAAACAGTAAACAGGAAAAGAAAAGAAAGAGAGCTGGGCCAGTTGCAATTAAACCAGTTCAAATGTGACATAAATATTGCTTTGATAACTCATCTGCTGAACCCATGTTCTACGTGAAGGATGCCAGCCATAGTTGAAACTTCCCTTGAAGACCATTTCAAATGAACTGGCTAACTCAGGAGTATTAGCACTTCCTCCTTTGAACCGTTCGTCTGAATGTAGCACTTCTTAGAATTAGGTCTCCCCTTCAGGTGGGATCCTTCAAGCATCTTCCCTTGCGCTCTGCTCCACAGTGCCTGCCAAAAGACCCCGAACCAGACTACTGTCCTTCAGAAATCTGATCCTGAAACAGAATACCTGATCATCATCTTCTTGCTCTCTGTGGGAACTTGCTGGTGACAAACTGGTGTCACAGCTTCCACACGGTGATACTCAGAAGTCTGAACTTTCTTAAGGATGTTCTGAAGGCTTGATAGGTCAGTCTTTTAGTGATTTGCTTAGTGAAAAAGAGACAACATATATTCCATAAAACCATGAGACATAGGAGCAAAATTAAATCATTCAGTCCATCAAATCTGCTCTGCCATTCCATCATGGGTAACTTATTTTCCCTCTCAACCCCATTCTACTGCTCTCTCCCCATAACCTCTGATACCCTTACTAATCAGGAACCAATCTCTACTTTAAATATACTCACTGATTTGTCCTCCAAGCTATCTATGGCAATAAATTCCATCTAGCTAAAGAAATTACTCCTCATCTCCATTCTAAAGGATACTTTCTATTCTGAGGGTACGCCATTGATTCCTGGACTCTCCCACTAAAGGAAGCATCCTCTCGACATTTACTTCACTGTTCCAAGCTCTGTTTTGGGAAGGCGTGAGCAGATGAATGGAGAAAAAGACTCACAGATGTACTCAATGTCTCCATGAAGGAATGCAACATCCCTACTGACTCCTGAGATTCTCTGGGCCATTGCAGCTCAACGTGGAGGAGGAGCTTTTGGGGAGGTATTGAGAACTTCAAAGCCATTCATCGGTTACTTGGGAGTTCTACATTAGTGGCAGAAGAAGTGCAGAAAGTATTCATCTGTATGCTTACATCATCAAGTATTCATCAGACCCAACCTGCCCCATCTGTGGAAGTGTCTGTCGTTCCTACACTGACCACCAGGCACCTCAGCATTGGAGCGGAAGTAAGCTATCTCGATCAGGAACACTCCATGCTGAAGTGAGTGTGACTGCCCGTGACATCATCAACAGACTGTTTGGTCTCCCTCCATTTTAACTGTACACTTAATGAGGCTAGTCGTGGCATCTGACTCAAATGGTGCAAGCTAACTATGATCAAAAATACCTTGACCTGCTTTTTGTCTAGTTTGTCTGAAAAATGTTGTATTGTTTCACACCAGCATGCAAGAATACAAACCATCGAACATAAAAAACTACAGAACAGCGTAGCCTTGTTGTGCTGATCTAAAATCAATCTAACCCTTCCCTCCTCCTTTTTTTATATCCAACGTGGCTATCTAAGAGTTCTTTAAATGTACCTGCCTCAACCACCACCCTTGCAGCGTGAACCATGCATCTACCACTGTCCGTGTAAAAAAACTACCCTTGATACACTACAGCACAGTACAGGCCCTTCAGCTCTCGATGTTGTGCCGACCCATATATTCCTTTAAAAAAAAGTACTAAACCCACACCACCCCATAACCCTCTATTTTTCTTTCATCCATGTGCTTGTCCAAGATACTCTTAAACACCCCTAATGTTTTAGCCTCCACTGCCATCCCTGGCAAGTCACTCCAGGCACTCACAACCCTCTGTGTAAAAAAACTTAACCCTGATGTCTCCCCTAAACTTCCCTCCCTTAACTTTGTACATGTGCCCTCTGGTGTTTGCTGTTCATACCCTGGGAAACAGGTGCTGCCTATCCACCCTATCTATGCCTCTCATAATCTTGTAGACCTCTATCAAGTCCCCTTTTATCCTTCTACACTCCAAAGAGAAAAGTCCCAGCTCTGCTAACCTTGCCTCATAATTCTTGTTTTCCAATCCAGGCAACATCCTGGTAAATCTCATCTGCACCCTCTCCACAACTTCCACATCCTTCCTATAATGAGGTGACCAGAATTGAACACAATACTCTCAGTTATCTCGATCAGGAACACTCCATGTGAAGTGTGGTCTCACCAGAGATTTGTAGAGTTGCAACATGACCTCTCTACTCTTGAACTCAATCCCCCTGTTAATGAAGCCTAGCATCCCATAGGCCTTCTTAACTATCCTATCAACCTGTGCAGCGACCTTGAGGGATGTAATCACCTCCAATCACCTTAAAATTATGCCCCCTTATATTAGCCATTTCTGCTCTGGGGAAAAAGTCCAGGCTGTCCAATTGATCTATGCCTCTTATCATCTTGTATTCCTCTATCAAGTCACCTCATCCTTCCTCTCTCCAAAGAAAAAAGTGCTATCTCACTCAACCTATTATCATAAGAAATGGTCTCTAATCCAGACTGCATCCTGGTAAATCTCCCCTGCACCTTCACTAACACTTCCATATCCTTCTTAGAATGAGGCAACTAGAACTGAACACAGTACTCCAAGTGTAGTCAAAACAGAATTTTATAGAGCAGCAACGTTACCTATTGGCTCTTGAACTCAATCACCTGGCTAATGAAGACCAACATGGCATATGTGTTCTTAACAACCCTATCAACCTAGAACCAGGTGACTGAAGAGTGGCAAATGTTATTCCTTTGTTTGAGAGAGGGAGTGGGAACAACAACTCTGGGAATTATAGACCAGTGAGAAAAGCAGGAATAAGAGTACCCCACTTGGTCTCCTGGGCCTGCTCCATCATTTAATAAAATCATGGTCTATCTGATTGTAAACTTGACACTGCATTCCTGCGGTAACTTTTCACCCCCTTGCTTATCAAGTATCTAAATATCTCTGCTTAAAAATAAGCAGCCTCTGTTTATATTAATTTTGTTCCTGTATCAGAAACCCAGCAAGTCCTTCTTCTATTTCGGCATCTTAGAATATCCCTTATCTACCAGACTTACTTCTCCTTTAATACATGTCATTTGTAGGGAGTTCCATGCCTGATATGTTTGTCATGGTGTGTAGTCTACCCTCCCACCCCTGCCAACATTTGGCATCTGCTTCTAAGTGGGTGTTTTATTGTGAATTACCTATCGACTGTCAAAGCTGAATTTATATTGGCATAGGTTCCTTGTTGTTATAGCTGGGGTTGGTAATGGGGACAAGCTCCCACTACCTATTAAGTGCTCCCAATGGCTTGCGCTGCAAATAGCCTCTGACAACCAAGTCCAGCTCCTGGCCTTCAGATGTGGCCTAGTTAGTAGCCCGGTGGAACCACTTCTACTACAGGAGAAGGAGCAAAGTTGGGTTACTGGCACCTTAACTCCAGTCGCTTTGGGCAGATGGAACTCATCAGCTCATCTAGGAGAACGAGAACTCTGATCTCAAACCTCCGCTGCCTTGCAGCTATTCCTATTCATAGGGAAGGCTTTGGGAGTAAACCCTGAGGAAAAGATCTGGCGCAAAGACATCCTACCCTGTGTTCAACGCGGACTGGCAACTCCTGCGCTGCTTCTAGTACCAAACTGCATTGGTCTCTGCCATTCCTTTGGATGCATGGAGGGGGAAACTGGCTACAAAAGCCTGCGATCCATATTGTACTGCCCAAGTTTGCGTATCTAGACATCTAGGATGCAATATCCATGGTCAACTCTGACCTATGGAGGCATCATTCAGCCAGCCAGTTGACATAATATGATTACATTAAGTTAGTGTCGATTTTCAACTGCGTAGAATTATAGAATCACTAGGATCTCTGAGTACAGTAGTTCATTCTTCCTGCTGTTGAAGATCCAACCTTTCTGTTCCTTTGTTCCCCTTGCAAATTCCTCCTTGAAAATATTTATCCAACACTCAGTTTCCAATAAATCAGATTTCTCTTTATTTACGTTTATATCGCAGGAAGTTTAGAGGTGATCTTATTCAAACATGTAAGATTCTAAAGTGGGAGGGGAGGGTTGGTCAACAGAGTAGCTATCTAAATGATTTCACTATTTGGAGAGTCTCAAGCAAAGCTACATAACTGCACGATAAGAGGAAGGGCATTGAAAACTGAGGTACATAGAGATTTCTTCTTGCAGAGGGTGATGAGTCTCTGGAATTCTCAGCCCAGGAGATGGAGTAAGCAGGATCATTAGAAGTATTTAACTTGTAGCTGGATAAACATCTGATAAATCAAGGAATAGAGAGGCTCGAGAAAGGCAGAGAAGAAAGATTAAGGCCAGCATAGATTGACCATGATCACATTACCTTGTGGAGCAAGCCTTAAGGGGCTATTCTTATTTTCTCTGTTTCAGCATGCAAAAAATTCTGTCATGAATTATTAATCTTTAAACTACCTGACATGGACATACAAATAACTTTAAAATATCTTCAAGAGAGATAATGTTTTTAAAGAAGCACTGAGAACTTTGCTTATTCCCTATGACGATCACTTTAATAAATATATCAGAATTAGGTTTAGTATCACTGGCATATGTCATGAAATTAGTTGTTATGCGGCAGCAGGAACACAATAATAAAATGTGTAAATTATAGTAAGAAGTATATTCAAAAAAGTTAAAAAGAGGGAAAAGAAAATAGTGAGGTAGTGTTTATGGATTCGATATCCATTCAGAAATCTGATGGAAGAGAGGAAGAAGCTGTTCCTGAATTGTAAGTGTGTGCCTTCAGGCTGCTGCACCACCTCCCTGATGGTAGCAATGAAAAGAGGGCATGTCCTGAGTGATGGGGGTCCTTAATGATGGATGCAGCCTTTTGGAGGCATTGCTCCTTAAAGGTATCCTAGATGCTGGGAAGGTTAGTGCCCACAAAGGAATTGACTGAGGTTACAACTTTCTGCAGCTTATTTTGATCAAATGCTGTGCCCTCCCATACCAGATGGTGATGTAGCCAGTAAGAATGCTCTCCTTGGTACATCAGTAAAAATCTGGAGTGGCTTTGGTAACATACCAAATCTCAAATAAACCCTTCTTGGGCTTCCAGCCAGGTACAGGTATTGATTTTAACTAATGTTTTATGACAAGTTCTGCCATCTTCATCGTGGATGATGCCTGATCATGTCTAGTCCCATCGTCTGTCCCTCCTGACTGGTTAATCCTCATCCAATCAGGCTTCCACTGTTCCACCTTGTTTACAGTTGAATTCCAATTCTTACTTAGAGTGAGACCTTTGTCTTTGTCAAAATTCTTTTCCTCAAGATTTATTTCAATGACTTCCTTCCCTAGTTGGTCCCAAATGCTGGTACAGTAGTTTTGTGCCATCAAAGTCAATCCTATCATTGTGAATGCAGAGTTCTGCTACCATCAATTTCTCTGAGTAATCTAAATAGATAATCCTCCTATGCTCCTTGATGTTTCCAATGTGTGTCCTGTCTGTCTAATATACAATGTTCTGCATTAACAGGGAACCCTGTAAACAACAACCATCCTGAGTCCCACATCATCTTTGACCTGCATAAGCTGTGATTTGAGCTCCCTTATGCATTTGTGTAGGTTAAAATTGATACCTGTACCTGGCTGGAAGCCTGAGAAGAGTTTGTCATATACAAAAGGAAAGCACTAGATCTTCCTACACATAGTGTCCAAATCTTCTCAAATTCCTGATGAAAATTAACTGCTGTCGTTCCTTCTTTGTAACTGCATCAATATGTTTGGCCCAGGATAGATCCTCAGAGATGTTGACACCCAGGAACTTGAAATTGCTCACCCTTTCTACTTCTCATCCCTCTTTGAGGACTGGTGTGTGTTTCCTTGTCTTATTCTTTCTGAAGCCACAACCAAATCATTGGTCTTACTGACATTGGGCTGCAAGAACTCTCAACCAGCTGATCCGTCTCACTCTTGCATGCCTTCTCGTCACCATCTGAAATTTTGCCAACAATGGTGATGTTGATAAATGTATAGATGGATTTGAACTGTGGCTAGCCACACAGTCCATGGGTGTAGACAGAGCAGAGCTAAGCACACATCCTTGAGGTGTGCCAGTGTTGATTATCAGTGAGGTGGAGGTGTTATTTCCGATCTACACAGACTGTGGTCCTCTGATTAAATATATTAAAATGTTGTGCTTTGAGGGCATTTTAAATACCAAGATTGTAGAACTTTGCGTTGTAATTTTAATGTTACCACTGTGGTCAAGGAGATGGATGCATGACAAATAAATATAGTTCCTTTCACAGAAGCATCATTGTTGCTACTGTGAATGGCCACATGGAGACTGGAGCTGCTGATATAAAATATTTTTATTCATCACAAGCAGTATTTGGAAGGAGTTCTGGTGAAAGACCCTCTCCTGGGAGAAACCGTCAATCGAGTCTCCCTGAACTCAAAATACACTGTTTTTATCACATCCTCCCGCAATGCTGTGCTTATCTTTTAACCAACTCTTCCCTCCTCCATATTTCTAAATTCTACTTGCATATGTAAGAGTTTCTTAAACAAGAATAATGTGTCTGCCTCTACTAGCACTGCTGGCAGCGTGTTTCACACACCTACCAATCTCTGTGTAAAAAACCTACCTCTGATATCCCCCACTATAGATTCCTCCAATCTTCTTAAAAATTATGCCTCTTCATATTAGAGAGCATGAGTGTTTCTGCTCTGGGAAAAAGTTTCTGGCAGTCCACTTGATTTATGCCTCTGATAATTTTGTACAACTATGTGCACGTCCCTCATTCGCCTTGCTCCAAGGAGAAGAGTCCTACTCGCTCAAAGTCATGCTCTCTGATCCAGATAACATCCTGGTAAATCTTCTCTGCACCCTCTCTACACCAGACACATCCTTCTTATAACGAGGCAATAAGAACTGAACACATTTCTCAACACAATATTCAGCTGGTGAATGAATACAATTTCAGTCATTACAATTCAACTGTTTAGTTCAGTATTTTGAATGCAAGCAAATGGTTCCATTGGTTTGCATATTTATAATAGGAGCCCATCATAACTGACAACATATCTGAACCATTCAAACTCTTTTTCTGGGACAAAATGATTCACATGGATCGTCTAAAAATTTAGAGTTGTAGAGTTGTAGAACGCAATAGCACAGGAACAGGCCTTTCAGCTGAACTATTTTTCTGCCTAGTCCCATTGACCTGCAACTGGACCATAGCCCTCCATACCCCCATTTGTGTACTTACCCAAACTTCTCTTATATGATGCCTTCAAACCCACATGCAACACTTCTGATGGCAGCAACTTTGAAGACAGAAACCCCAGACACTTAAAACCAGTGTTGTTTATGCTGGCACCCCGGATACACAAGTACCTCCTGTTATTAGCTAAGGGTATCAGATGCAAGGTTTGATACACTCTGAATGCTTGTCTGGTTCAAACAATAAAGTCTCATGATCATGTCAGTCCGCTAACTGTATGTCCTCTATGAGCCAGTAGCCAGCTCTCGTCAGGCAGAGTGGTTTTAATGTGCACAGCTGTGCTTTACATTCAAAACTTACTACTACTTGTAGTTACATTTTGGAATAGCTCATGAAGACTGTTTTTCAGTTATATGTCTTAAACTTTACACATTGACGAAGACCATCTAATATTCATGTATGGTCAAGACTCAAGATAATTCATTGTAATTTCCAGTACACAAGTGTAAAGGGGGACAAAGTAATTGTTACTCCAGATATGATGCAGCATAAAAAAATCGCAATAAAATAAAGAACACAATAATAAAAAAGACAGAAAATATAAATACACAAGATAGCTTATATACATAGATTAGATTGTATGTCCATAAAGTGATGCTAGCCACAGGAATGTCTGTACATTAGGTGATTCTGACTGGGAATGCTGATGTAGTTGGAGATGTGATGGGCTGGGTTAGTGGGTGGAGGAGTTGATCAGCCTTACTACTTGGGGGAAGTAACTTTTTTTGAGTCTGGTGGTCCTGGCATGGACGCTACCTAATGGAAGTGGGACAAGCAATCCCTCAGCATCCATAAACCTCAGCAAGGTCACCAAGGCCATGAAGTTGCTAAATTATGGAATGCTGCTCTAACTCTGAGCTTGAACATAATGTGATGCCAGAATCCTGAACTGAAGAGTTTGCTAAAGAATTGTATTCTTTCTGTTTCTATTCTGCATCTGCTCCATTGGATCAGTGAGTGAAGTGTGTAGGATGGATGGTGGGATAGTAGGGATGAAGGGAGCTCTGGGAACTCTATGAGAAACAGTAAGTAAAGCCTGACGACAGCAGGAAAAAAAATCAACCAGTTCTTATGAATATATATTTCAAAAATCTTGGAATTGCTGTAAATTGAATGTTGTGAGGGGAAACCAGAACAAATAAATTTAGCAGCTACAATTACAGAATGCCTAAGAGGTAGGAGCAGGAGCAGTAATGTGGCCCAGGAAGAAACTTTTGATTCACAAAGATACTGTTTCACTTTAAATCAGCTCCACTTTGCAACCCGGTCCACATATGATGCACCATCAATAACTCACACTGAGACGTAAGGCGAGATATCGCTTTTATTGACTGAAGAAGGAACCAGCAGTGAGTGACCATCATATTACATCCTGGAGAATGAGGCAGAGGATCAGACCTCGATCGCCTTTATACAGGGGCCTGTGGGAGGAGCCACAGGAGCAGTCAGCAGAGGGGTGTGTCCAGACAGGCACATAGTTCACCACAATATATTCATTCCCACCTGATCTACATATTGATTCCCACCTGATCCACATGTTCTTTCCCATCTGATCCACATATTGATTTCCCTCATGTCCCAAAGTTTATTGTTCACTCTCTGCTTGTGTGCACCATCTGCACACTCATTGTTACCTCTCTCCAGTAGCTCACACTTCTTTGACTAGTGAGTAATGATGCAAAGTTTCTCAGACGCATAATGCAAAGGTATAATGTACCCAAGAAGGTATAATGCTGGTCAAACCACTGTTAGTGATAAGTCGTAACTTTCCAGATATGACAAATCTTAAATGAACTCTTGAAGAAAATTATATGGATGTTGAACTGCATTGTCAGAACTGAGAACACAAGTCTGCACCTTTGAGAAAAAAATAGATGAGTAGGAATATCAAAGCTACAATTATTCTAGGATGACAGCAAAACACATCTAGTCATTACCAGTTTTAGTATTAAATTCATAAATCTATTTCTCCACAGTTTTATTAAATACATTAAGCTGTTTACACTTAATAGTTTCCATTTTAATAACATGCCCAAATGTTTCACTTATTGTAAGTCATCATATTTTCTGTGCTACCTGTAGATATGGGGGTTGCTAGAGTACCAACTGCAGCTCAGGGCGAGAGACCCTAGCCATTTATCCAAAGACCCTGGTAATGCTCAGTCCCATTGGGAGACTGCATGCACCAACCTTTGCTGTCACTGAGGTTTCAAATCAGCTCCATAGTGCAGCAAGTCAGGTGGATGCTGAAGGTCCTGCAGCACTCTTCTATAAATAAAATATTAAGACAGTCAGTAATAAATCAAAAAGGAGAGCTCAGGAGATTTTTAACTTAAAGTGTAATTAAGAAGTGAAACTCACTGCAAAGTGTGTTTGAGGAAAGGTGGACAGATAAGAATGTAAGAAATAGGGACAAGAGGGTTGCGTATTTAATATTTCAGAAATAGTTGAGTAATATTGTAAATATATTATTTGATTAAGTATTCTGTTTGTTTACATCATTCATTACAGATTACATGTAAGAAGTACATGAATGGCATATGTCATCATATCACAACATCACAACATCATAAGCTCACACCTCACTAAAGAAACCATAGTGAGCACACATGCATCTGGCTCCCATGAATTTCTGGAGTTACAACAATGGTGACAAGGAAGATTTCAATGTACCCAAGACCCAATGAACCCAAGAGTTTAAAGAAAAGTATAGCACATTTTTATTTTTCTTCACAAAGGGGAAAGAAAGATGGTTGGGTTTAAAAAAGGGCAGAAAATGGATGAAATTCACAGGTTCACAAACAGTGAGTACTGAATCGAGTGATAATAATCATAAACAAAAAGAAGCAGCAATGGCTAGTTACATCGGAAAGATAGACATGTTCAATTGCACAAAAGATAACTGAGCGATGTATACTGAGCAAATTGAGCAGTGTAAAAAACAAATGGATTAGCCGATAAGAAACAAATGCCATTTTGCTGGGTGCAGTTGGTGGAAGAGCATAAAGTTTGCTTAAAGGTTTGAGTGCTCCAACCAATCTAGCTGAAATAAGCTTTGCTAATATCGTAAACGTAGAGCAGGAACATTTAGATCTGGGATGAAGGTCCTGCTCTAAGTAAGAACTGGAATTCAAGGTGGCACAGTGGAAACTTGATTGGATGAGGACTAACTTATCAGGAGGGACGGACGACGGGCTATATATACCACCGGATTAGACATGCCCAGGTGTCATCCCTGATGAATATGGCAGAGTTTGTCATCAAAAGGTCAGTTAAAGTCAATACCTTTATCTGGCTGGAAGCCGGAGAATGGTTTATTCGTTTTAAGTTTCATAAGGAAGGGGAGTCCACGTCAACTTACACGGTTGAATTGAAGAAATTGTCTGAGCATTGCCAGTTCAGTACTGGGCTTAATGAAGCACTGAGTAGTTGTTTAGTTTGTGGAACCTAACAAGGAAGCATTCAAAAATGATTCCTAACTGTGGCACAACTCATATATTAAAGAGCCATTAAAATCACTGTATTAATACAAACAGCAGAAAGAGGCACAAGACAGCTGCAGTCAGGGATGAAAATAAGCATGAACAAAAATCCAAACAGACACCTGCCAGGTTGAACAAATTTGTGTCAGGGGCTCACATGCACCAGACCAAAGCAAGTTTAAAGGAGAAACTGTTATGACATACACCCAACCCCACCAACTTCCGGGGTTTAGATGCTCTAATTCTCCTGACTATGGATACCCGGCACAACCTCTTTAAATAGTCAGGAACATCCCGCTAATTGGCAATCATGTTTTGAGCACCAATATTTGAGTATTTAAAGAGCACCTGAATGGAGCTTCAGTGCTCAATCATGAGCCCAACCAGAGATATCATCTAATGTTTTGTTTCATGCTCAGTTCTTGATCCAGTTTTATTCTGTGTCTCAATCCTAACCTCAGATCTTCCAGCATTTCTGTCCAATCCATCCTCATCAGAGCAACTTGCAGAAAATCCAACAAAGTTGGAAACATGCAAAGAGCAGGTCAGGCAGACAAAATTAAATGGACTTCACGGGGAAGAGAAAAGGATAAAAAGTCAAGTTACAGTTTTAAAAAGAGCACGGATCTCTGTGCTGTTCATGAAAAGTCTGATAATGATGAAAGTGACACAGAACTGTGTAGCCTTAAGATTTAAAATGCGAACACACACAAGCAACAAGCAACATTGCTTACAACAGAAGTGAATGGCAAATTCATTAAAATGGAATCGGACACTAGCTCTGCTGGTTGTCTTACCACAAAATGAGTTTGAATGACATTTCAAAGATACTGAACTCAACCCTGCCAATATTCAAATACACTGGAGGAAATATCATTCTTGTAGGAATAACATCCATAACTGTGAAATAAAACTATCAACAAAGCCACATTGGATTTGTATGTGTTAAAAAGAGGAAGGCCAGCTTTGTGAGGCTGCGATTGGCTGAGAAAACAACAACTTGATTGGAGATCTATCCATCTTTTTTATTCCACATTCTCTGCAATAGAATTAACTGAAAATGAATTCAGGATGTTACTGGATGATGCCACAGCAATCTTCAAGTTTGGTGTTGGAAATATCAAGGATAAGATAGTGTCAAATGAAACTGCCACACGCAAAGCCCATCCGGTTCCTTATATCATCTGTGATGCAGTACCCAGTGAGCTAGATCACCTGGAGGCTGAAGGAAATCTTTCCAAGGTCAAGTGGAGTCCATGGGCAATGCCAGTGGTTCCAGCAACCAAGAAGGATGGTTCTGTCAAGAGCTGTGGTGATTTTAAGGTTACCATCAAAATAGATCTGCCATAATAGTGGATATCTTTGCAAATCTTTTTGGAGGGAAATATTTCAGCAAAGCAAACTTAGGTAAGACTTAATAATAGATGGAAATGAAAGAAGATTTAAAAGTATTTCTCACCATAAACACTAACAAAGGGCTTTATTACTACAATGGGTTTATTTTTGGAGTAGCGCCTTCATCTGCACTCTGGCAGAAAGCTATGGACCACATGCAGCAAGGATGCTCAGGCACTCATCGACCGCTGTTTGGCCCACAATGTTGTGCTGAACAAGCTTAAAAGCAAATCAAAAACACCCAAACACCAACCCCTTCAAGCTACACCATGTCCATATCCCTCCATCTTCCTCACATTCATGTGCCTATCCAAAGGTCTATTAAAAGCCTCTAATGTACTTGCCTCTTCCACCCTACCGGGCAGTGCATTCCAGGCATTGACAACTCTCTAAGTAAAAAACTTACTCCTCAGATCCCTTTGACCCTACCCCCTCTCATCTTCAATAATGCCCTCTTGCATTAAAGATTTCAGTCCTGGGAAACAGATACTCTCTATCCACTCTATCTCACCTTCTTATAATCTTGTAAATCTCTATCAGATCTCCTCTCATCCTCCAGCACTCTGGAGAAAACAGCCCAAGTTTATCCAGCCTCTCGTGATAACACGTGCCCTCTAAACCAGACAGCATCCTGGTGAACCTCTTCTGCTCCCTCTCCAAAGCCCCAGCATCTTTCCTATAATAGGGCAACCAGAACTGTGTACAGTACTCCAGATGTGGCCTAACCAGGGTTTTATAAAGTTAGAACATAACCTCTTGACTTTTGAACTCAATGCCTCAAATAATAAAAAAAACATTCCATAAGCCTTCTAACTATTGTTAAGGGCTCTTGCTCTTAACAGGGTACTGTCTCCTTGCATTTGCCCTACAAAGGTTAAACTCCATCTGCCATTTCTTTGCCTATATCTACAACTGATCTATATTGTGCTGTATTCTTTGCCAGCCTTCTACACTATCACAACTCCACCAATCTTGATAACATCTGCAAACTTTCTAACCCACCCATCTACATTTTTATCCAGATCATTTATATACATCACAAACAGCAGAGGTCCCAGCACAGATCCCTGCGGAACACTACCAATTACAGACCTCCAGTTCAAATAAGTCCCTTCAACCACTACCCCGTCATCTATTTGCAAGTCAATTTTGAATCTAAACAGCCAATTCACTGCAGATCCCATGCATCATAATCTTCTCTATTAGTCTCCTTGAGGGAATTCGTCAAATGCCCCACTAAAATCCATGTAGACAACATCCACTGCCCTATCCTCATTAATCCTCTCACCACCTTTGCCAAAAAATTCTATCAAGTTGGTAAGGCACAACTTGCCCCACACAAAACCATCCTGGCTCTCTCTAATTAAGCCATGGGTTTCCAAATGATCATACATCCTGCAATTTGTTGTAATTTCCCCAGAACTGACATGAGACTCACCTGTCTATAGTTCCCAGGATATTCTTGTGTTCCCTTCTTAAATAGAGGTACAACATTAGCCACTTGCCAGTCCACTGGGACCTCACCTGTGTCTAGAGAGGACACCAAGATACTGTTCAAGGGCCCGGCAATCTCGTCTCTTGCCTCTTTCAATAATCTGGGGTAAATTCAATCAGGCCCTCGGGACTTATCTGCCTTTATACTCATTAGGAGGTCCAAAACTTCCTCCTTCTTGACCTCTAAATGCCTTAATGTATTTATACACGTAGCACTGATCTCCTGGTCCTCAATATCCTTTTTCTTGGTAAATACTGCAGCAAAGTACTTATTAAGTACCTCACTCACATTTTCTGCATCCAAGCAGATGTTTCCCTTTTACCATTGAGTGGTCCCATCCTCTCCCTTTTGTTCTTGATTTATGTATAGAATACCTTAATACTTCATGCCAAGAATGTTTCATGGTCCCTCCTGTCTTTCCTAATTCCCTTATTTGATTCTTTTCTGGCTTCTTTATACTCCTCATGTTCTTCATTTGATCCTAACTTCCAAAGACTAATGTACTCTTTCTTCTTGAAGAGATTCATCACCTCTCTGGACATCCAAGGTGCTCTTATCTTTTCCATCCCTGTGTTTGGTTCTAATAGGAACATACCTTTCCTGTACTCTTGTGCAATTGATCTTTAAGCACTCTCCACATGTCTGATCTGGACTTGCCAGAGAAAAGGCGTTTCCAATTAACAGTTCCTGCCTAAACACTTGTACTATGTCCCACTCCAGTTAAAAACTCTTCCATAAGGACCATACCGGGGTCACCAAACTTTTTTGCACTGCGGACCGGTTTAGTTTTGACAATATTCTTGCAGACCAGCCGACGGGTGGGGAGGAGGTGGGTGTGGGTGTTAATCACGACCGGAATATAGGTGATAAGTCAACTATAAGTCACTTATAAGTGGCTAATACACTCAATTTCGTTTCTAAAAGGGTTTATCTAACGAGTTTAATATTAAACACAGCACATATTTTCCTCGCATGAATATAATAATAAGTTAATTATAACTGATTTATAAGTCAATAACATCATAACATTTTAAGTAATGTTTGGATATTAAACACACAGCGCATACTTTCCTCGTATGAACAAATAAAATCATTGCAACACACCAGAGAGAGGACAAGGTAAGGGCCAGAGGTCCCTGTGCTGGGACCGCAACTGTCGCAGTCCAGAGAGAGTAACCAACGAGCGAAGAGGAGTGTGACAGGGCGTCCGCCCCGTTGAACGTTAGTAGAATCTATCGGCTCGAGGGGTGACTTTCAGTAGATCGCAGTGAGGTAGCTGCTCTGCTACTTACGAAACCCTGAGCCCGAATTAGGTCGTCTGCAAGTATTTTAGCACTGGGTTCCCCATGAACATTCGGTGTGCTAAACTGGTTTAGAGGCTGCGCCCATTAGTCTGCGCTCCAGGCCAGTAGCAACGGTACTTCTTGCCGGCCGCGCGTGGCAGCCAGTTAACCGAGGCCAACCAGTGATCCCTGGCGCGAGGGTATCACTGCGTTTAGGCGACTGATGACCTCGCATGGGTTCAACTTCAACAGTGGGCGTGACAGGGGATGAGGAAATGTGCAGCTGACTCATATCGTTACATATCGACAAATCATATCGTTTCCTCGTTGGGGACCACTGGACTATAGGTATCCCTGTCTATAGCTATTCTGACAGTTAAGGAGTTGTTGTCACTGTTCTCTAACTGTTCACCCACTGAAAGTTCAGTCACCTGGCCAGGCTCATTACCCAACACTAAGTCCAGTATAGCCCCTCTTTATGTTGGACTATCCACAGATTGATTTAAGAAACATTCCTGGATACTTAACAAATTCTGCCCCATCTAAATCCCTTGCACTTAAAAGGTCTCAGTTTATATTAGGGAAGGACTCCCTACCCCGCACCGATGACCCTTTCTCTCATCTTCAATCCTCCTCCTCTTCCTGGACACCTCGCTCTGATCTTCTGCCTGCTCTAGATCTTTTTATTGCTAATTGCCAACAGGACATCAACCATCCTGATTTTACTACTCTGCTTTCCAATTCTAACCTCACTCCTACTGAACGCACTGCTCTCCACTCTCTCCGCACCAATCCTAACCTTGCCATCAAACCCAGAAATAAGGGGGCTGACGTAGTATTCTGGTGGGCTGTCCTCTACCTTACTGAGGCCCAACGATAACCCTCAGACACCTTCTCTTACTTACCCCTTGAACAGGACCCCACTAAGAAGCAGGTAGGCATTGTCACCCACACCATCATCAATCTTATTTACTCTGGGGATCTCCCATCCACTGTCACCAACCTTATAGTTTCCTCCCCAACCGCCATTTCTTCCTCCTGCTGAAGATCCACAAATATGTCTGTCCTGGTAGACCCATTGTTTCAGTTTGTTCCTGCCCCACATGAATTCATATCTGCATATCTCGACTCTGTTTTATCCCCCCAGTTCAGTCCCTTCCTACTTACATCTGTGACACTTCACATACTCTAGATTTTTCAGTGATTTCAAGTTCCATGGCCATGGTCATCTCATTTTCAGTATGGAGTCCAGTCCCTGCACAACTTCATTCCCTATCAGGAAGGCTTCAAAGCTCTCCACTTCTTGTTGGGCAACAGACCCAACCATTTCCCATCCAGTACCACTCTCCTCCATCTGGAGGAACTGGTCCTCACTCTCAATAATTTCTCCTTCGGCTCCTCCCACTTCCTTCAAACAAAAGGTGTAGCCATGGGCACTCACGTGGGTCGTACTAAGCCTGCCTTTTTGTAGGCAATGTGGAGCAGTCCATGTTTCAAGTCTACACCAGTATTGCTGTCCAACTCTTCCTATGGTACATCGATGACTACATTGGTGCTTCTTCCTACACCTATGCTGAGCTCATCAACTTCATCAGCTTTCCCTCCAACTTGCACCCTGCCCTCAAACTTACCTGGTCCATTTGCGATTCCTCCCTCCCCTTTCTTGATCTCTCTGCCTCTATCTCTGGAGACGGTGTATCTACTGATATCTTTTTAAACCCACTGAGTCTCCCAGCTGTCTAGATGATACCTCTTCTCACCCTTCACAGCCATGTCCCTCCCTCCAAGCAAAGTGGAACCCCCCCCACCCCTGCCACCACTCTTATCAGGAAAGACACTATCTCACAAGAGTAAGAAATCCTTCACAGCAATTACATCTTTAGGCCTAAAAGGAACAATTTAATATTTAGTATTTCAGTAATATTTGAGTAACATTGTAAATATAATACTGTGCAAAAGTCTTAGAAGTCTTAGACACGTGTGTATATATATAGCTAGGGTACTAAGACTTGGAACTGTAGTACTTTATGTATTGCATTATATTGCTGTCACAAAACAAAAATAAATTTCATGACAGATATGATTGATTATAAACCTGATTCTGATATGGATGTCTATTGTGGACTGAAAGTAGGAAGGGAACGGAGAGGGGAATCATGGTTGGGAAAAAGGGAAGTGAGAGGAAAAGAAATGGGAAACACCCAAAAGACGTTCTGTATTGGTCAATAAACAGTTTGTTTGGAATCAAATGATCTTGCCTTGTGTCTCAGGGCTGTGTGTGTCTGCATACCCACCTTCCCCTGCCCCTGGCACCCCTCTGCCACCTGAGCCAGACCTCTCCCATGGCACTCCACCCTCACCATTCCCAACATTCTTTGTTCCCTCCAGATTCACAAATTCACTCTCCACTCCATGATAGGAAATACAGTACTGTTGAAAAGACTTAGGCACACTAGTTATATATGCAGTATGTGCTAACAACTTTTGGACCGTTCTGTAGATTGTTTGAATAATTCATTAGGAGATATATGTAAATGTGAATGAATGGTGTATGTCATTATGCCACAAGCATATGCTTCACAAAAGAAATAAAACTAAGCAGATGCACTTTTGGCCTCTTGTGTTTTTTTTCCAGTTAATTTCTGGGTTTACGAAGCATAACAAAGAGCAGGTTGTAAGCCGCTCAAGGCTGCCTTGCCAGTCAATGGCAAATTTGATCTTGGCCCAACCCTGCTTGAACCTTCATAGCCTTATCTATCTCAGCCTTCAATGTAATCAATGACAGCACTGGGTCAGAGAATTACAGTTCCTTTGTAGGACAAAGTCCCTCTTCTTGTCAAACATTAAATGGGTGTCTTGTTATCCTGAATTAAGAAATTAAATAAACTCATGAGAAAGTTAGTTGAGGTTAGTTGAATTGGATGCTCATGTGAAGAGCAATACTTGAATGATCTTAAGTCATCATCAATAGAAGTTAACTTAAGTAACTTTAAATCAGAGATTGACAGATTTTTATTAATAGATATGATACTCCAAATTACTCAAGTCTCCTGGGGCAAAAACAGCCATGATAGCATAGCAGAATAGTCTCAAATGGACTACTTCTGTTCTTCTGTCTTATGATCCCATGGTCTAAAATGACTTATTCTCATTTTGGAGCACAGCCGAAGAAACATGTTTGAGTGGATTTATTGGTGTAATGTAGGAAAAAACATTGTTCCCATCAATTTGTGATTGCAAACAGATCTTGGTGTTGTGACTTAATCATAGACATATTTTCTGACATTGAGATCAGTGCTTTCCAAGTTTCCAGCTTAAACAGGGGAGGCAAAAACAGGAGAACAAATAGAACTGAACCCCATGGGGCAGAGGAAAGGCACCAAGGGGAGAGTGACCCACAGCTTCGACACCCCTCGTCAAGTCTGTTACCAAACATGTGCCTGACGTAAATTGTGCAGTCATTCCAATTTTTAACTATAATCCTCCCATTGATTTCCAACATAAATATACTGTTTCTCTGCATGGTGCCCCATAGAGTGCCATAAATTCGGTTGACATGCAATAAATTTGCTTGAGGTGAAGTTAACTCAGTGATCTTCTTTTTTTTACTGCTTGGCACCAAGTTTATGGGGGAAAGAAGCAATGCAATGTAAGCAAGGGAGTGTTTGACCAGCCAAACCTCAGACATTATACATCAATTCAACTATTTCTTCAAACTCGTGACATTCAAAACTACATAGTATGTAGGCATTAGGACTTACAGCATGTGGGTCAGATTGATGGATTAATGTCTATGTAGATGTAGCACATCAGCAACCTTTAAAAGCTGATCAAAGGAGGAAGAGTATATTTCCTGCTGTTTCTATGCCACTTAAAATATAATTTACAAATTTATTACTGATTCAGCAAAGAATTAATGCAAATTTTTGACACCAAACAAACCCTTCTGCATCTTATACTATCAGAGCATACTTCTTTGCTTTTACCTCACCCACGTTGTGTACTAACGAGCTTCACATTCCAACCCCTTTCTGGGTAAAGAAGCTTCTTTATGTCATTTTGTGTATGGAAAGTTCCACATGGCCTTCCCTTTCTGAATCCGACTATGTATGAACAGCAGGTAGAAAAAGGAAGCGTTTTTATACTAAATCTATCATTTTGCAAGTACATCAAAAGTTTGTTATAGAAGGGTCAGGCATAACTATGCAGGGTAAGTCTGCCTGCTTTTTGACAGTTTTATTAAGATTGATAAATTCAGAATTAGAATCAGGTTTAATATCACCGGAATATGATGTGAAATTTGTTAACTTTGTGGCAGCAGTACAATGCAATACATGATAATGTAGAAAAAAACTGTGAATTACAGTAGGTATATAGATATTAAATAGTTAATTAAATACATAGTGCAAAAATAAATATAAAAAAGGAGCGAGGCAGCGTTCATTCAGAAATCAGATGGCAGAGGGGAAGAAGCTGTTTTTAAATTGTTGAGTGTGTGCCTTCAGGCTTCTGTACATCTTTCATGATGGTAGCAATGAGAAGAGGGCATGGGCTGGGTGATGGAGGACCTTAATAAAGGATGTACTGCTCTGTAGCTTATTTCGACTCCGTGTAGTAGCCTCACCCACCATCCCCCATACCAGATAGTGTTGCAGCCAGTCAGAATACTCTCCACAGTACATCTGTAGAAGTTTTTGAATGTTTTAGTTGACAAACCAAATCTACTCGAACTCCTAATAAAATATTGTCTTTTTTATAGCTGCATCGATATATCGGGACCAGGTTAGGTGCTTAGAGATATTAACACCTGGAAACTTGGAATTGCCCACTCTCCCCTCTTCTGATCCCTCTATGAGGACTGGCATGTGTTCCCTCATCTTGCCCATTCTGAAGTCCACCATCAGCTTTTTGGTCTTACTGACACTGAGTGCAAGGTTATTGCTGTGACACCACTCAACTAGCTGGTATAGCACCTTTGGTCCAAAAGGTTGTAGTTTCAAGTCCTATGTTAGAAATCCTGGGTGGCACTTGTGGAGTGCTAGCTTCTGATCAATGTGTTAAATAGAGGCCTGGCCCATTTCCACCTTACCATCCTATTTTAAAGAGGGGATGGGGAGTTCTCATCTTGTCCTGAATTTTATCCAGGCTCAGGGGAATTCTTCTACATCCAATTGATCTAAGTAACTGTGGTGAGCAACATATACCTGTCTGGACACCCACCCCCCACCCCCCGCCTGCTGACTGCTCCTGTGGCGCCTCCCACAGACCCCGGTATAAAGGCGATTGGAGGCACTGCTCCTCCCTCAGTCTCCAGGATGTTGTGTGGTGGTCTCTTGCTGCTGACTGCTCTCTTCCAGCGAATAAAAGCCTGTATATCGCCTCACGTCTCTGAGAGTTATTGATGGTGCATCAGTAACCACATTTGCAAAACAAGCTCTGGGCAGTGGACTTCTTTTTGAGTAATGATCTGAATTGAATCTTACTGCTGTTCTGGAAGGGATTGCACAGCTTTCACCGAGGCATTGCAAACAGAGCCCCAGATGACTTGATCGGCTTTGCAAGGATATATACCAGGTTACCCAATCTTGTGCAGATTTTAGCAAAGGCCGTGTGTGTAAATGCTGAAATGCAGATAACTGTTGAAGGTGTTTTCCTCACAAGGAAAGCAAGACAACATGAGACATGCTAATGAAACTTTAATGTCACGAAGCAGCTGTGCTGGCACACGTTAAATCATATTTCCCTCCACTAATAATAAAATACATTATATTTATTGTTCTATCCTTTTTATCTGAAATTCACAACCTGAATTGTGACATCCTAAAGGAGTAATGCTTAATCTCTGAGTCTCCTTCGAGCCCCTACATATCAATACTTAAAAGTGAACCACTGAAAAATTTTAGGAAAATGCAAGGGAATAGGACAAATTGGACTACTCTTTCAAAGGATTAACCTGAAGGGTCTTTTTCTAGGCTGTTGTATACATTATTTGGGTACAGTACTTTGCTTGTTAATGCACTACTAACAGAGGGGCTGTTGAAATAGCTGGAAGCCAGCTACTGTAATGATGTTTAATAGGCTGGAAAGGTCGGGAGATGAGTTGAGCAACTCTTTACAGAGGTAGTATTGGTGGGTAGGGACAACAAATCCTTTAGAAATGCTGTTAAGGGTGGTAGCCATTTAATCCGGTGTGGTGAAAAGTATACCCCTTTTAGTGGTTCTCCTGAAGTGATTAGTGTTGCACGTCCCCTCTGAGTCTCTTTCATGCCCTTATCAAGCAGTGCTGTAAAATTAGGGCCTCCGCTATGTTTAATAGTCAATGGTTGAAATTAATATCAGTGAAAGTATACAGTGTACAACCTGAAATTCTTACCCTTCGCAGATATACATGAAACAAAAACAAACCCAAAGAACCCTAAAGCCCCTACCCACCATGCTCAAGGAACAGCCAAGACATCGACCAACTCCCTTGCCCTCCCCCCAGATTCTCCAGCAAAAGCACTGACTCCCTCCCCCCCCACCATACAAGCAATAGCACAGTCTTGTAATTGTGTTTTCCAAGGAACAGAGCCCATCTCTGCCCTCATGCTGCTGCTGTTATTGGAATGCCCTTCTGTGGACAATAGTGGTTAATGAGCAGTAATGGGTGCAAACTCTCTCACATACCAGGTACCTCCCTAAATACTTTACACCCCAAAACAGTCTCAAGGTATCTCTGTCAAACTACGCATAATTCTTCTCGGCAAAGATAAGGAAGTGCGATACAAAGGCTATGGGGTGTTCACCTCCATCACTCATAACATGTGAGATGACTGCACCTATATCATAAGGCAAAGCATCGCCGGGAAGCTTCACTAGGTGATGTGGACCATAATGTGTGAGTACAGTATCTGACATTACCACTTCCACTGCCTTTTGGAAAGCCACTTCACCCTGCTTTCTCCATTACCATTTCTTCCCGATCTGTAGTAATGAGTTCAAGGGGGAGCATAGCAGCCAGCCTTGGCAGGAATTTGTTATAGTAATTGAAAAATATTAAAATGAACTGCAGCTGTGACACGTTCTTTGGCCTTCTGGCATCCAACTTTGCTTGAATTTTCTCAGCACACTTGCATAAATTCCTGTGCGTAAATTGTGTGACCACAGTAAGTGATGCTTGGTGTGAAGACTTTGCACTTCTTGTGTAATGCTCTGAGTCCTTAATCTTCTAATCTTTTGAACACAGTCTTGAGATTTTGGAGATGTTGCTGGTCATCTTCACTGGTAGCAATGATGTCATCCACGTAACACTGAGTGCCTGGGCAGCCTTATAACACCTGGTCCATAGCTTTCTGCCAGATTGCAGGTGCAGAGCCTACTTCAAAGATAAGCCAGTTGTAGTGATAAAGCCCTTTGTAGGTGTTTATGGTGAGAAACACTTTAGATTCCTTTTCCATCTCCATTTGCATGTAGGCCTCAGTGAAGTACAATTTGCTGATGTGTTTCACTTCAGAAAATTTGCAAAGATATCCTCTTTCCTGGGCAGAGTGCATTGACTTACTTTCATTACTGTCTGGATGGTGCCCTTAAAATCACCACAAATCCAGACAGAACCATTCTTCTTGGCTACTGGGACCACTGGCATTGCCCACGGGCTCCACTCAAACTTGGGACAAATTCTTTCAGCCTCCATACGATCTCTCTCACTGGTTGCTTTATCATGGATAGGTTAAGGACCTGGACGGGCTTTGTAAAACTCTGGTGTGGCATTTTCATTTAACATTATTTCACCCTTGATATGCTTGAGTTTTTCAATGCCATCTTTGAATGCTACTGTGGCATCATCCAGTAAATTACTTAATTCAGTGACAGTTGACTGTATTGCAGGCAATGTGACATGCAAATGGTGGATGCATCGCTAGTCAAGTTGTAGTTGTCTCAGCCAAGCATAGCCCCACAATGCTGGCCCTCCTGTTTATATCACATACAAGCTCAATGTGGCTTGCTGGTTTTTGTATTTCACTGTTTCAAATGCCATTCCCACTGGAATTATCTTTTCTCCGGTATAAGTTCTTAGTTGGATATCTGCAGTATTCAGTTCAGTATGTTTGAAATGACATTCAATCTCATTTTGTGGGATGACTGAAACAACTGAGCCAGTGAATAATTCCATTTTAATTAATTTGTCATTTACTTCTGCTGTAAGCCATATTGTCTCTTGTCAGTTTTCACATGCAAATCTCAAGTCTAGTCAGTCTTGTGTCATTCTCATCATTATCAGATTTTTCATCAGCAGCATGCAAATTAATGCTCTTTTTGAAACTCCATCTTGACTTTTTATATTTTTCTCGTCCCTGAGCAGTGCATTTATTTTTGTCTCCCCAACATGCCCTTTGAATGTACCCTAATTTGTTGCATTTTCTGCAAGTTTCATCTTTAGACCTACTTTGTTCTGGAACATATGAGCCCCTGCCACAATGCTAACACAATTTGTTCTGCTAGGCAAGATTCTGCTCAGACATTGCAAGTTTAATCATGCTGACTCTCATTCCTGACTCTAACTCAATTGCATCACCAGTTACTGTTTCCATTGATATGATTTCAACTTCTCTTTTAAATGTGAGTCGTGCTTCGTTTAAGAGCAAAGTATGGAATCTCTCAGTGCATCATTACAGCCATTGACTCAACTGGCAATGCTTAGACATTTGCCTCAATTTGGTCACATAAGCTGTAATGGGCATCTCTTCCTTTTGATCCCGCTTATGAAAGCTAAAGTGATCTTCAATCAACGATGTTTTTGGTTCTAAATGTTCCCGCGTTACTTTCCGGACATCAGTAAAGCTCACTCCAGTTCATTTGTTTGGAGCAATTAAACTTCTATGCAAATATATGTTTTTCCATCCATTATAGTCAGCAAAACTGGCACTTGCTTTTCACTTGCTTCAAAATATTGCTCAGCTCTTTAGGTACACATCACCCACTTATCTCTTGTGTAATCAAATGCATTTATCTTTTCAATGTAGCCAGCTATTCTTGCTTTATTTATTATTATTATTATTATTATTACTACTACCCTGCGCTTTCTGTTTATGAACCCTTGAATTTTGTCCATTTTCTGCCTTTTTTTAACAGCTCTCTTTTTCCCCTTGCAAAGAAACACATTCAGCACTTTAACAGGTAGGTAGCTGTCTTGCATTCATTTACGAATCACACATTGCCACTGTTATATTTTATAATTCCAGAAATTAATCAATAGGAAAAACGTAGGAGCCCAGGAAAATGCGTCTACTTCGTTTTACTTTAATAAGGCACTTATTTATGACATGGTGCTAAAATGTCGTATGCTGTTCACATACTTTTTACATGCACCCCATAATGAATTATGTAAACAAATAAAGAACAATGTATTTACAATATTACCAGAATATTACTGGAATATTACATACACTATACCTCACAATCTCAACACGGTTGATGTAGACAGGAACATGTGCACCCCTCCCTTTTCTGAAGTCAATGGCCAGCAATTCTATTTTGTTGAGATTCAGGGAAAGGTTGTTGTCATGGCACCATGTTATTAAGATCTCTGACTCATCATTATATGAGAAGACGCCCACTATAGTAGTATCAACTATAAACTTGCCAGTGGATTTGGAGCAGAATCTGGCCACATAGTCAGGAGTGCACAGCTGAAGAATGGGGAGCTGAAGATGCCATCTTGTGGAGCACCAGTGTTTAGAATGATTGTGTTGGAGATGTCTATCATTACTGATTATGGCTTGTTGGTCAGGAAGTCAACGATCCAATTGCAGAGGGAGGCATTAACTTCCAGAGTCCAGCATTTGGTGATATGTTTATTCAATGTGTCCCGAAGCTTCTGGAGGGTGCCAGGTCCATCAGGGACTGTGGTTTATTTGTCCAAAACCATTTTGTGCTTTGCTATGTCTAGAATAACCTATATCTTCAAATCTTGGTTTTGTTTCTTCAATTAGAAAGCAAGAAAATTACATTATTATAGTATCATTTGCTACATTAGGAGCTTCCAACATATTCCAACATCAGTGTACTGTCTTGCAAGTAAGTTCACAGTGGCAATACAGAAAATTGGCAGTCAATTTCTGTACAGAAATCTCCTATAGGCAGTGATATGGTAACAAATGAATCTGTTGCTCAAAATTGAAGCAACCAAAAAATTCTGCAGATGCTGGATATTTGAAACAAAAAGAAACACGCTCAGACAGTATCCATGAAGGGGAAGGAGGGACAGAGGGAGAGAGGAAGAGAGAGGGAGAGAGGGAGAGAGAGAGGGAGAGAGAGAGAGAGAGAGAGAGAGAGAGAGAAATTCAATGCTTCATGACAGGAATCTTACATTCAGGCTAGAAAATGAGAAAACACGAGAACACGAGAGGGGGAAATGTTGAGAGGACAAAGGTACTCTCTATGATAAGGTGAAGATCAAGCTTGTCCTAGTATTATAATTGCTTCTGGTTCCCTTTAGTTTATAGATGAAGGTGGGAGATAAGCAAATATAAAGAAATAAAAGATCATGTTAGAACGATGAAATGCAGGGCAAAGCAGTTATTGGAAATCTGGAACAAAACAAAATGCTGGAAATACCTAGCAGAAGAGGCTAGTCAGGGAAAATAAAAAGGAGTGTCAAATCTTAACATCTGAACTGGCCGGTCTCAACATGAAATGGAAAAAGATAGTGATCTGAAAATGTTACCTTCAATATTGTCAGTAATGTGCTCAGGTGGAAAGTCAGGTTTTTTTCTTAAGCTTGCATTGGGCATTGTTGAATGGTTTTGGAGATTGCACCAAGACAGGTTGGAGTGGGAGTAAGATGGAGATTTAGATTGGAAGATTAGGTTACCCTCTGGACTGGACATAAATGTTCTACAAAGCAGTCATCCAGTCTGCATTGGATTCTCCAGAACAGATGAGATCAGAAATGAATACGGTACACAATAGTTGAATGTTTACTGGAAGATTACTATGAGCCAAGACACCAGGGCAAGCTCCTCTAATTTCTCAAGAGATGATGGGGCAAACTAGACCTCAGTTTAACTTCTCAGCTGCAAGGTCACTCCTGTGGACAGTAGGCATATTCCGTTAAATTTCCAGAATGGTCTTTGAAAAGGAAATCCTTTTGCATTTGTACAGGGCCCTGGTGAGACCACACCTGGAGTATTGTGTACAGTTTTGGTCTCCAGGGTTAAGGAAGGACATCCTGGCTGTAGAGGAAGTGCAGCGTAGATTCACGAGGTTAATTCCTGGGATGTCCGGACTGTCTTACACAGAGAGGTTAGAGAGACTGGGCTTGTACACGCTGGAATTAAGGAGATTGAGAGGGGATCTGATTGCAACATATATTATTAAGGGATTGGACAAGATAGAGGCAGGAAATATGTTCCAGATGCTGGGAGAGTCCAGTACCAGAGGGCATGTTTTGAGAATAAGGGGTAGGTCATTTAGGACAGAGTTAAGGAAAAACTTCTCCAAGAGAGTTGTGAAGGTTTGGAATGCACTGCCTCAGAAGGCAGTGGAGGCCAATTCTCTGGATGCTTTCGAGAAGGAGCTATATAGGTATCTTATGGATAGGGGAATCCAGGGATATGGGGACAAGGCAGGAACCGGGTATTGACAGTAGATGATCAGCCATGATCTCAGAATAGCGGTGCAGGCTCGAAGGGCCGAATGGTCTACTTCCGCACCTATTGTCTATTGAATTCATAGTGATCCAAGTCAGAGTCATCAAATGAGCCACAGTAGGATGAGGTTACGGATGACTGGAGCTTTCTTCACATTTCATCCAGCCATTCTCTGTGTTAATGGCATGTATAAAATCATAAGAGGCTTCAGGGGGTTGTTGGTTCAGCATGATCCATCATGGGCATTAGTCTCCCTGCCATCGAGTGCAACTTCAATAGCCAATGCCTCAAAAAAGGTCACGTCCGTCATTAAGGATTCTCACTGCCAGGACATGACCTTTTCACATTACTACCATCAGAGGGGAGGTCCCGGAGCCTAAAGAGTCACGCTTTACATTTTAGGAACAACTTCTTCCTCTCTGCCATCAGATTTCTGAATGGCCTATGAACCCATAAACACTATCCACACTATTCCTGTTTTGCACTATTTAATTATTTTTACTGTAACTTACAGTACTTTGTTACGCTTGCACTGTATTGCACAACAAAACAGATTTCACAACTTATGTCACCGACAATAAATCTGATTCTGAGTCTGATTAAAGGTGTCCCATTCCTTTAAACATCTGCTCAGGGCGTATGGTGGGACAGAGAATCTGTGCCTCTGAAATACCCAGCCTGGCCAGTGCAAGCACTAAACATGATGAACACTAACCGATCGCATAGGGGCAGAAGGAGGCCTCCTGGCCCAGTGAACCTGTAGTGCTCCTTCAGAAAAATATCTTGGAAAAGCAAACTCTAAACTATCCCACTTGTGAAAGCTGCAATGTGTATCATTGAACTATTCAACGTACTTCACTGTGCAATTCAGTGTGCATAAACTGACCAAAGTTATTCACCTGAAAGGCAAACAGCTTTCACCTGTCAGCCAGCTGCAATTCCCTTGATATTATTTGTAACAAAACTTCGAGAGACATGCATGAATGCCAGCGATAATGTTATTTTCACTCTATTTAAGGTAACTTTGTTGGGGAACAAATGTCCTTTCTCAAAGGATATGTTCGTTCCTTTCAATGTAAAATATAAACTGCTGGTAGAACTCGTGGGCAGCACAGAAGAGTAGTGGCTAGCAGATCGCTTTACAGTACCAGTGATCACTGATTGGGGGTCAAATCCCATCGCTGTTTATAAGGAATTTGTGCATTCTTCCTGTGACTGTGTGGGTTTCCTCCAGGTGCTCTGGTTTCCTCCCATATTCCAAATATGTTCGGCGAGGGTTAATGAGTCATGGGCAAGCTATGTTTATGTATTTATTGGGATACAGTGTATGGAGTAGGCCTTTCCGGCCCTTTAAGTCACTCTGCCCAGCAACCCAATTTAATCAGAGCCTAATCACGGGCCAATTTACATTGAGCAATTAACCTACCAACCGGTACGGCTTTGGACGGTGGGAGGAAACCAGAGCACCAGGAGTAAAGCCATGTGGTCACAGGGAGAACATGCAAACTGATTGCCGGCAGTGGCGGGAATTGAACCCATGTCACCTGTCCGGTAAAGCCTTGTGCTAACCACTGTGGTGCCAGAAGTGTGGCAACACTTGCGGGGCTGCCCAGTACAATCCTCGCTGATTTGATTGGACGCAAATGGCACATTCCACTGGATGTTTTGATGTTTATGTGACAGATCAAATCTCTCCTTATGAGAAGCTCGAGCAGCGTCTGCAAAGATAAAGGAAAGGGCAACATTTTGGTTGAGACCCTGCATCAGAACAGGTGCAGGCTCTCAACCTGAGATGCTGACCCTTCATTTGGGAGCAGTTTAACTTTGGCTTCGGGTTTTACCATATTTAGTCTCTTGTGTCTCTGTGCTCATCCCCAATATGAAATAAGAAGTCATATTTCTTGGTCAGTTTTACCCTGTAGCATGCTATTGATAGTCTTCTCGAGATATTAAAAGCATCTGAGCCTGCCCAAATGTCGCCTGGGCCTTTCCCATCTTTTATAATGTGGCAGATGGATTTATCTTCAAATAAACAAATTACTCGTGTGAAGTGTCGAAGCAATTTGCATAAATGAGCCGCAAGATCTTAGCAGCCTTTTTATAATAATTAAACTAATCTAATCCTGGCTATTGTAAACAGAATTACAAATCAGCACAGCCTTGAGGCAAAGAACTTTCTGCATGTTACAGAAACTCCACAGTGCAACACTGATAATATGTTCGTTAATTATACACAGCTTTTTGTTCTAAGTGAATATAATGCCTGTATTGCCCTGAAGTTATTGAGCACCTATTAGATGCACAGAACTAGACACTTCATTTTCTTTTGACATCTTTAATTTGATAAGACAAAAGAAGAACCAATGTGAGTGGATGCTTTAAAAAATAGAGGCATGCTAGAGGCAGAAAGGGTATTATTGATCTTAGGAACTAAAATAGAAGGAAGGCTTCAGCGTCAACAGGCAGAGGCGAGGGTAGGTTCTGGTAAATTTTGTTTTGTTTGTTTAGAGTAGAGAGAATGCCAGGCATGTTGGAATTCTCCCCTTGCAGGATGTGGGATGTCAGGGAGACCTCCGGTGTCTCTGACAACGACACCTGCAAGATGTGCATCCAGCTGCAGCTCCTAACAAACCACATTAGGGAACTGGAGCAGGAGCTGGATGACCTCCAGATCATTCGGGAGAATGAGAAGTTTATAGATAGTAGCTACAGGGAGGCTGATACACCAAAGGAGTAGCACAGAGGTAATTGGGTTACTGTCAGGCGAGGGAAGGGGAATGGGCAGGCAAAGCAGGGTTCCCCTGTGGCTATTCCCCTCAACAACGAGTATACCGATTTGGATACTGTTGGGAGGAATGACTTATCTGGGACAAGCTGCAGAAACCGGATCTCTGGCACTGAGTCTGGTTCTGCAGTGCAGAAGGGAGGGGGGAAGAAGAGGAGAGTGGTAGTGATAGGGGACTCGATAGTTAGAGGTACAGACAGGAGGTTTTGTGGTCATGACAGAGACTCCCGGGTGGTTTGTTACCTCCCGGGTGCCAGAGTCAGGGGTGTCTCTGATCACGTGCACAGCATTCTGAAATGGGAGGGTGAGCAGCCAGATGTCATGGTACACCTCGATAACAATGACGTAGGAAGAAAGAGTGAGGAGGCCCTGAAGAGTGAGTATAGAGAGCTTGGTAGGAAGTTAAAAAGCAGGACCTCGAGGGTGGTAATCTCAGGATTGCTACCTGTGCCACATGCCAGTGAGGGTAAGAACAGGATGCTCTGGAGGATGAACACGTGGCTGAGGAACTGGTGTAGGGGGCAGGGTTTCAGATTTCAGGATCATTGGGACCTCTTCTGGGGTAGGTGGGACCCGTACAAGAGAGATGGGTTACACCTGAACTACAGGGGGACCAATATCCTTGCAGGGAGGTTTGTTAGTACTATGGGGGGGGGGGTTAATCTAGATTTGCAGGGGGATGGGAACCCGAGTGACAGAGTAGATAGTGGAGCGGGGCTGAAAATAAATGATGTTTAAGTTTCATGCAGAGTCACAAATAGAAGGGTTGTGTGTGGTGGTAATAATCTTCTGAGGTGTGTCTATTTCAATGTGAGGAGTATTGTGGGGAAGGCAGATGAGCTGAGGGCACAGATTGACACGTGGAATTATGACGTTGTAGCCATTAGTGAAACTTGGCTACAGGAGGGGCAGGACTGGCAGCTTAATGTTCCAGGGTTCCGATGTTTCAGATGTGATAGAGGCAGAGGGATGAAGGGTTGGGGGGGGGTGGGGTTGGGTGGCATTGCTAGTCAGGGAAAATGTTACAGCAGTGCTCAGGCAGGACAGATTAGAGGGCTTGTCTACCGAGGCCATATGGGTGGAGCTGAGAAACAGGAAAGGTATGACCACATTAATAGGGTTGTGTTATAGATCACCCAAAAATCAACGAGAATTGGAGGAGCAAATCTGCAGAGAGATAGCAGACAACTGCAGGAAACATAAAGTTGTAACAGTAGGAGATTTTAATTTTCCGCACATTGATTGGGACTCCCATCCTGTTAAAGGTCTAGATGGGTTAGAGTTTGTAAAATGTGTTCAGGAAAGTTTTCTAAGTCAATATATAGAGGTACAGACTAGAGAGGATGCAATATTAGATCTTCCATTAGGAAACAAGTTTGGACTGGTGACGGAAGTGTGTGTAGGGGAACACTTTGGTTCCAGTGATGATAGCGCCATTAGTTTCAACTTGACCATGGATAAAGATAGATCTGGTCCTCGGGTTGAGGTTCTAAACTGGAAAAAGGCCAAATTTGAAGCAATGAGAAAGGATCTAAAAAGCGTGGATTGGGACAGGTTGTTCTCTGGCAAGGATGTGATTGGTAAGTGGAAGGCCTTCCAAGGAGAAATTTTGAGAGTGCAGAGTTTGTATGTTCCTGTCAGGGTTAAAGGCAAAATGAATAAGAATAAGGAACCTTGGTTCTCTCAGGATATTGGAACTCTGATAAAGAAGAAGAGAGAGATGTATGATGTATAGGAAACTGGGAGCAAATAAGGTACTTGAAGAGTATAAAACGTTCAAAAAGATACTTAAGAAAGAAATCAGGAGGGCTAAAAGAAGACATGAGGTAGCTTTGGCAGTCAAGGTGAAGGATAATCCAAAGAGCTTCTACAGGTATATTAAGAGCAAAAGGATAGTAAGGGATAAAATTGATCCTCTTGAAGATCAGAGTGGTCGGCTAAGTATGGAACCAAAAGAAATGGGGGAGATCTTAAATGGGTTTTTTGCATCAGTATTTACTAAGGAAACTGGCATGGAGTCAATGGAAATGAGGCAAACAAGTAGTGAGGTCATGGAACCTATACAGATTAAAGAGGAGGAGGTTCTTGCTATCTTGAGGCAAATCAGAGTAGATAAATCCCCAGGACCTGACAGGGTATTCCATCGGACCTTGAAAGAGACTAGTGTTGAAATTGCAGGGGCCCTGGCAGATATATTTAAAATGTCAGCATCTACGGGCGAGGTGCAGGAGGATTGGAGGATAGCTTGTGTTGTTCTGTTGTTTAAAAATGGCTCTAAAAGTAATCCAGGAAATTATAGGCCAGTATGTTTGATGTCGGTAGTAGGTAACTTATTGGAAGGAGTACTAAGATATAGGATCTACAAGTATTTGGATGGACAAGGACTTATTAGGGAGAGTCAACATGGCTTTGTGTGTGGTAGGTCATGTTTAACAAATCTATTAGAGTTTTTCAAGGAGGTTACCAGGAAAGTGGATGAAGGGAAGGCAGTGGATGTTGTCTACATGGACTTCAGTAAGGCCTTTGACAAGGTCCTGCATGGGAGGTTAGTTAGAAAGATTCAGTGGCTAGGTATACATGGTGAGGTAGTAAATGGGATTAGACATTGGCTCAATGGGAGAAGTCAGAGATTGGCAGTGGAGATTTGCTTCTCTGAGTGGAGGTCTGTGACTAGTGGTGTGCCACAGGGATCAGTGCTGGGTCCATTGTTATTTGCCATCTATATCAATGATCTGGATGATATTGTGGTAAATTGGATCAGCAAATTTGCTGATGATACAAAGATTGGAGGTGTAGTGGACAGTGAGGAAGGTTTTCAAAGCTTGCAGAGGGATCTGGACCAGCTGGAAAAATGGGCTGAAAAATGGCAGATGGAGTTTAATACAGACAAGTGTGAGGTATTGCACTTTGGAAGGAAAAACCATGGTAGAACATACAAGGTAAATGGTAGGGCACTGAGGAGTGCAGTAGAACAGAGGGATCTAGGAATACAGATACAAAATTCCCTAAAAGTGGCATCACAGGTAGATAGGGTAGTAAAGAGAGCTTTTGGTACTTTTGGTACATAAGTCAAAGTATTGAGTATAAGAGTTGGAATGTTATGGTAAGGTTGTATAAGGCATTGGTGAGGCCGAATTTGGAGTATTGTCTACAGTTTTGGTCACCAAGTTACAAAAAGGATATTAATAAGGTTGAAATAGTGCAGAGAAGGTTTACAAGGATGTTGCCAGGACTTGAGAAACTGAGTTACAGAGAAAGGTTGAATAGGTTAGGACTTTATTCCCTGGAGTGTAGAAGAATGAGGGGAGACTTGATAGAGGTATATAAAATTATGATGGGTATAGATAGAGTGAATGGAAGCAGGCTTTTTCCACTGAGGCTAGGGGAGAAAAAAAAAACCAGAGGACATGGGTTAAGGGTGAAGGGGGAAAAGTTTAAAGGGAACATGGGGGGGGGGGGCTTCTTCACACAGAGAGTGGTGGGAGTGTGGAATAAGCTCCCAGATGAAGTTGTAAATGAGGGCCCACTTTTAAAATTTAAGAAGAACTTGGACAGGTACATGGATGAGAGGTGAATGGAGGGATATGTGCCAGGTGCAGGTCAGTGGGACTAGGTAGAAAAATGGTTTGGCACAGCCAAGAAGGGCCAAAAGGCCTGTTTCTGTGCTGTAATGTTCTATGGTTCTATGGAAGATATCCAGATGATTCAAGGACCAACGTGGGGCTCACAGATTTAACCTTTTGGGAGATTAGAGGATTTAAGCTAACTTGGCAGGGGGAAGGGAGCCGGAGTGATAGGGCTGATGATGGGGCAGCTGGTATAGAAGTAAATGCAGTGTGTAGTGAGATTGTGTGGAAGATCAAGCAGTTGATAGAGCAAATTTTCTGTCAGTGGGATGAGCCGAAATGTAACAATGGGGACAAATCAAAAAGGGTGATGAATGCAAGACTGAAGATGTTATATTTGAATGCACGCGGTATATGGAATAAGATAGATGATTTTGCTGCGCATTTAGAGATTGGTAGGTATTACTTTGTGGGCATCACTGAGTTGTGGCTGAAAGAAGGTCACAGTTGGTGAGCTTCACATCTAAGACTTCACATGTATTGAAAGGACAGGCAAGTAAGCAGAGCAGGAGGGGTGGCTGTTGATAAAATATGAATTTGAATCCTTGGAAAGAGATGACATGGGATTGGAAGATGCTGTATCCTTGTGTGTAGAGTTAAGAAACTGCAAGGATAAAAAGACCCTGGTGGGAGTCATACACAGCCTCTGGACAGTAACTAGGATGTGGGTGAGAAATGACAGTGGGAGATAGAAAAGGCATTTAAAAAGGGCAATGTTATGATCGTTATGGGGCATTTTAATATGCAGGCAGATTGGGAAAATCAGGTTGGTGCTGGTGCTTTTTATGCATACGTTGAAAGGAAGAATAAAGCTGCATCTGTGAAAATCCTTGCAACATCTGGTGACCCTGTGATCTCTGTCTTAGAGGCTGATGTCAGAACATCTTTCGAGAGGGTGAACACTCACAAGGAGTCAAGCCCTAAAGGTGTACCTGGTCGGGTTCTGAAAACTTGTGACAGCCAACTGGCGGGAGTGTTCAAGGACATTTTCAATCTCTCATTGCTGCAGTTGAAGGTTCCCACCTGCTTCAAAAGGGTAACAATTATGCGTGCATTGACCACCAGAACAAGGAAGAACCATTGTGCACCCCCGTGTCTCCTGATGATCCTTTGGCCTCAGTATCTAAAGATGACATGCGGGCTGCCTTCAAGAGAGTGAATCGCAGGAGAGCATCTGGTGCGGACGGAGTACCTGGCCCAGTATTGAAAAACTGTGCTTACAAACTGTCTGGCGTGTTCACAGATATCTTCAACCTCTCGCTCCGGCAGTGTGTGCTACCCATCTGGTTCAAGCAAGCTTCAATCCTACCAGTGCCCAAGAAGAGTGTGGGTAACCTGCTTCAGTGACTATCACCCAGTGGCAGTGATGAAGCGTTTTGAGAGGCCGGTGTTGAAACATATCAGCTCCTGTCTGAGTGGAGCCTTGGATCCGCTCCAATTTTTCTACCGAAGCAACAGGTCCACGGCAGATTCCTTCTCATTGGCTCTTCACACAACCCTGGAACACTTGGACAGAAAAGGCGCATATGTCAGGGTGCTCTTTATCAGGATTTAATACCATCATCCCCTCAAAACTGATCAGTAAACTCCTAGACCTTGGCCTCAGTACCCTCTTGTGAAATTGGATCCTGGATTTCCTCACTTGCAGATCCCAGTCTATTCAGATTGGCAAAAGTATCTCCCCCATAATCTCCATCAACATAGGTGCACAACAGAGATATGTGCTTAGCTCCCTGCTCTCCTCGCTTTACACCTATGACAGTGTAGTAAGTACAATTCCAACACCATATACAAGTTCACTCATGACATCGCTGTTGTGGGCCGTACCAAAGGCGGTGGTGAATCAGCATACAGGAGGGAGATTGAAAATTTGGCTCAGTGGTATAATAACAACAATTTTTCACTCAATGTCAGCAAGGCCAAGGAACTGATTGTAGACTTCTGGAGAGGGCAACTAGAGGTCCGTGAGCCAGCACTCACTGGAGGATCGGAGGTGGAGACTGTCAGCGACTTTAAATTCCTGGGTGTCTCTATCTCGGAGGACCTGTCCTGGACCCATCATATAAACATAATTGTAAAGAAAGCATGACTGTGCCTCTACTTCCTCAGGAGTCTGCGGAGATTCGGCATGTCATCAACAACCTTGACAAACTTCTCTAGATGTCTGGTGGAAAATGTGCATTGCGACCTGGTGTGGGAACAATGGCTTTGATAACTACGCTCATTCTATTTCTGGTGTTCCTACAACCGATCATCTCACTTTAAGGACTCTTTAACTTGTTATTTCATGCTTATTATTTATTGCTATTTATTTATATTTGCATTTGCACAGTTTGTTGCTCATTGATCCTGTTTTCAGTTACTCTTCTATAGATTTGCTGACTATGCCTGCAGGAAAAAGAATCTCAGGGTTGCATGTTGTAACATGTATGCACTCTGATAATAAATTTTACTTTGAACTTTGATATTTAAAGGGGACGTTGACAGATACTTGATTTGTCAGGGCATCAAAGGTTACTGGAAGAAGGCAAAATGGGATTAATAGGGATAGTAAATCAGTCATAATGGAATGCTCCAGCAGACTTAATGGGCCGAATGATCTAATTCTGCTCCTATGTCTGATAGTCTGGGAAAAGATGATTTATTCAGAGAGTTTATGTGCTGTGGAGTGCTCTGCCTGTGGGAGTGACTGAGGCAGGATTCCTATTTTCATACAACATAGAATAAGCCTATTTGTCCCATCTATCCTTTGTTGGCTCACAGAGAAATCTTATCATAGTCATAGAGTCAAACAGCATGGAAACATCCCCTTTGGCCCAACTGGTCCATGCCCACCAGAATTGCCACCTGAACTAGTCAAATATCTGGCCCATATTTGAACAGTCCTCTTATATGATAAGTTGGATTCTTGATCTCACAATTTACTTCGTTATGATTTAGCATTTTATTATTTGTCAGCACTGCACCTTTTTTGTGGCTGTTGCACTTTATTCTGCATTGTAATGGGGTTTTACCTTGTTCTACCTTGGTGCACTGTGTAACGATTTGATTTGTACAAATAGCATGCAAGGCCAGTGTTTCACTGTATCTTGATATGTGTGACAGTAATAAACCAACACCAAATCAGTACCAGTATCCACATACCTGTCCAAGAGTCATCTAAGCTGTCTTTAATGTTCCTGCTTCAATTATTCTTCCATTTCCATTTACGTTGTAATGTGTTCTATCCCTCTCCTAGTTTACAATAACCGTTCACACCCTCCCCCAACACTCATAGCTACATGATGCAGGAGCACCTGTGGCAAACCTACGTGGTCTCAGAGAGAACGTGCATACTCCAGAGTGAGGGGTCTGGAAGTCGGTGATGAACCTAATTTACTGAAGTTATGAGTGCAACAACCAAGAGAAAATCTGCAGATGCTGGAAATCTGAGCAACACACACAAAATGCTGAAGGAACTCAGCAGGCCAGGCAGCACTGTGCAGCACTTTTCCAAAGGAAATCAAATAGGCATGAAAGAAACTAATCTGGAGATCAATTGGAAAAGAATGAGGGATTGGGAATGACACAGTCTTTTTTTTAGTATGAGCAGTTCAAAGTAAGTGTATTATCAAAGTACATACAACCCTGAAATTCATTTTCTTGTGGTATACTCAGTAAATCTATAGAATGATAACCATAACAGAGTCAATAAAAGACTGCCCAACAAATGCCAATACAGATATGATGGATGGAATTTATTGTGATGTATGAATCATATGATTCTATGAAAGCATTAAGAAAATATATTCAAAGGAAGCTGAAATGCTGGAAATATGAAGCCAAAGCAGAGAATGCAGGGAAAAAAATCTCAGCTGATCTGGGAACATCTGTGGAAAGAGAAATAGTTTATGTTTCAAGTTCAGACCATTTATTAGAGCTGAGAAACAGAGAAGCAAGCTAGTCTATGTAGGAGAGAAGGTGGGAGAGGGTGATTGGTCAAACAAAGGGAATTTTTCTGAGGCTGAAATAGTGTGGGTGTTTAATGAAAGGGTCCAGAACTGAAACATTAATTGTTTTTCTTCCCTCAGATGTTGTGTGACCTATTGAATTCTTCCAATGTGCTCTTTTTTATTTAAAACTATTTTTTTGGAATGCCTGGCCAAAATGTTGATTGCTTTGACTTTCAAAATCTAGAAGCTGATTGGGTGGCTTGAGTGTTCTCGATCAATGTCACATATGGATGGATTACTGTTAGGATGGGGTGCCTTGAATGGTTAAGGAGAGTGGGAGACTCAGAATTCTTTTCAAAATAAGGTCCCTCCAGTTCAGCAGAATGATTTCATTCTCACCCTCTCTTAACTGAAAATGGCTCAAATGAATGGGAAACTTACCAGCTTGTAGCTCTGCGGATGAGCTAAGTGAAGTACTGTAGCTCTCAGGAACTTAGTCAATTAAAGTCACTGTTGCAGATACTGGCACCCCCAGTGATAGCTTACTCAAGACCTGGATGGGAAATCAGCCTAGACTTCCTCAAAGGTGTGAAGGTAGATAAAAACCATCAGGAGGAGCTAAGTTGAAAAACGGTCCTTCTGAAACTCAGGAGAAGAATCAAGATTGCTATCACCTTCGAAACCCCTACCTTCCCTCCCTGAAGGCAGGTTAGATTTCAAAAATAGGAAGAGCCTGGACAGTTTTCCTAGAGGGAAGGAGTTTCTGGAGGGGAAGTGTCAGAACCACGAACTCGGCAGCACAGCAGATTTGGCAATTGCCCTTAAGAGTACGCACGTATCAGCTAATTATTATTTCATTGCGATGATATTTCACTTCATTCTTTTCATTGTAGTACTTTTTGAGACTTGAGCAAAGCGCAGCAACATTACACTGCCTGCTTGCATTTGGCCTTGCCTGAGAAAATGGACTATCGAGTTGACTGATGCTGAAGACTAGTGGTATTTGTTTTATATTTAATTATTCCTTTCACCTGTGGGGTTGGCATCTCGTTTTCCATTTGAGAGTTTTAGTTAATGGCCCTGTTTGGCCTCGAGTTTATTGTTTTCCTTTTCCTTAAAACTCATTTTGCATTAAAGTCTATGAACTATTGACCCACGTCTGTGTGTCTCTCTCTCCGTGCATGGGCCATATCCGAAAAAATGACAGGAAGTTATTGATTTTCTGCTTGTCTTGTTGAGGTAGGAATTGCATCATATAAAATAGTTTATATAAACTCTGGACTGGATCTGATGCACAGATTTCTGGCAGTGACCACCTTCACGGAGAGAGTCCCATCACCTACCCTTGATATTCAATGGCATTAGCATCAGTATTTCCTCCTCACCCATGCCCCAGGAATACAGTTGGAATAGCCCACATGAAAATTATGTCTGGAACAACATGTCAGATGTCGGGCATTCTCTCGTGAGTGATTCCCCAAACATTTCCGTTACCCACAAGGGACTATTTGTGACTTTGATGAGATACACTCCACTTAGATTGGCTGTGTATAACCTTAGCAATATTCAAGAAGTTTGACTCCATGTAGCCTGCTTCCATGGGAAATATCCAGTACCTTGAACACAGTTTCCCTCTACAATTGGCATTCCAGTGCCTACCGCCTACAAGACCACAAGGCTTCTACAGTAACTTAGAGCCAGAGAGTCATTGAGCACTACAGTACAGAAACAGGTCCTTTGGTCCACCAACTCTATGATGAACTTTTATTCCGCCTAGTCTAAGTGAACTACACTTTGTGCATAGCTCTCCATCCCTGGTCCATTTATGCACCTATCCAAATTTCTCTTATGTTGAAAATGTTGAAAAAATGTTGAAAATGAACCCTCATCCACCACTTCTGATGGCAGCTTGTTCCACACTCCCATTACTCTCAGAGTAATGAAGTCCCCCCCCTTCAGTTTTTACTTAAATGTTTCACCTTTCGCCCTTAACCTATGACCTCTAGTTCTAGTCTCACACGACCTCAGTGGAAGAAAAGCCAACTTGCATTCACCATTCCCTTATTTTCTTTTCCGCTGCACAGTACAATCATTGCTCTGAGCAGGAAATTTTTACATGGCCTGAAAACTGTGTGACTTTATATGGAAAAAAAAATGCATTTTTTTTGTATTTTGCATACCACGGTGTTGGTGTTCAGCAGGCTGGCAGTTTATTAACAATGATCTATTGACAACCTTTCTGTGCTTATTGCTACAATTTATAACAGTGTTGTAACTTGAAATCCTGACAATGGTAACTATGACTCTCTAAAATGCTTCAAAGTAATGGTGGTGATACAATTATTATTTAGAAAATTTTTGGACTATATTCATTATCATGTAATTAATTATAGGTTATTTCATAATTATATAGTATTACCATTGACTTCAAAATTATATTGACATTACATAAAAGAAAATTCCAGGTGGACAGCAACAAAGGCTATGTGCACAAGGGCATTTCTGTTACTGTGCAGCTGTATACCCATGTAGCTTAGAGTAAACAGTGCTTGCATATTTTTGCAGACAAATTAAGTCTTCTTTGATAGCACCCCTCAAATTTGCAACTACTTCCACCTAGAGGTAACACAATTGCAGAAACAGAACTATCTAGCCACCATTCACTTTAAATAAAATAAGGAATTACCTTCCAACAGCACTATGGGAATTAACACACCACCGAGAGTAGTTCAGGAAGTGGTATTTCTTAAGGGTCAATTAAGGATCATCCTTAAATTATGGTCTGGCCGGAGGTGCCCACAACTCCTGGAAAGGTTAAAAAAGGTAGGATATTAAAAAAATAAGCTATAAGTGACTTTTAATCAAAACTCATCTATCCTTGTGAATTTACATTTATAATGTATCAGAGCATGTTTTAAATGGCCACGTCCCGTTGGACTGATATGAAGAATGAGAGAGAAACCATAGTTCAAAATTCACAGTAAGAGTTTATTATCAAAGTACGTATGCACACTCAGTGGCCACTTTACCAGGTGCACCTGTACATTTGTTCTTTAATGTAAATAACTAATCAGACAATCATCTGGTAGCAACTCAATGTATTAAAGCATGCAGACATGGTCATGTTGCTGTTCAGATCAAGCATCAGAGTGGGGAAAAATATGATCTATGTGACTTTGACTGTGGAATGATTGTTGGAACCAGATGGGGTGGCTTGAGTATCTCAGAAATTACTGATCATCTGGTAATTTCACACACAACTATCTCTAGAGTTCACAGAGAATGGTGAGAAAAACAAACAAAAATATTATAGGGAGCAGCTGTTCTGTGAGTGAAAGTACCTAGTTAATAAGAGAGGTTAGAGGAAAATGGTCATACCAGTTCAAGCTGACAGGAAGGTGACAGCAACTCAAATAACCATGCTTTACAACAGTGCTGTGCAGAAGAGTATTTCTGAATGCACAACCCATCGAACCTTGAAGTGGATGGGCTACAGCAGCAGAAGACCACAAACATATATAGTGACAACTTCACTAGGTACAGGTTTATCAAGTTGTCCCTGAGTTCATATGTTGCCATATATTATCTTGAGGTTCACGTTCTTGCAGGCATTTACAGAAAATTATAGAAATATAATAGAATTTATGAAAATTTTATGAAAATTATGAAACAACCAATGTACAAAATAAGACAAATTATGAAAAAAGTATTAAAACATGAGTTGTAAAGAGTACTTGAAAGTGAGTCTGTAGATTGTAGAATCAGTTCAGAGACCAGTTGCTGTGGCCTTTCCTGGTAGGTCATCTCTGGCCCCAACATTATCCAAAGCGGTATACTTATTATTGAGGGGAATGGCCACAAGGGTACTGTGCACTGGCTGACTATTTCTTTTTCATCTTCTGACAGTACCCCAGGTGCCTGCCTTCTGCAACTTAAAGGTGACTATATCCCTGTAGCTCCAATCTATCACCTCCTCATTCTCCAGTCTGAGCTGAAGATCATCAAAGTTGTTAACAAATATAGCAAACAGCAAGGGTTCCGGTATTGATCCCTGCTGTAGAACATCACTAATCGCAGGCTGCTAATCACTGAAATAACTCTTTGTCATCACACTCTCCTTCTGACTACCAAGGAAGTTTTGGATCCAATTTGGCAACATACCCTGAACCCTATGGTTCTAACATTTTGGACCAGTCTGCCATATGGGACCGTGTCAACTGTCTCACTACACAGTGCACCCCTTCCGTCAGTTCATCAGTTCCACACATTCAGAATGATAATTACATCAGCTTCTTTGCTCTATTCTCATCTTCTGTTATTCTTTTTTTAATCTGAGGAGTGCTCACAATAATGAGAGTGACATTTTCAGAATCAGAATAAGGTTCATAATCACTGAAACACTGAATAATCACTTATCAATGGTTCCAATTAGTTTGATATCAGAGAATGTATACAATATACAACCTGAAATTTGTTGTTTTATGACAGCACAACAGTACAATTAATAAAAACTATAAATTACAATGCTATATATATAAAATGTAATGCAAAAAGAGAGCATAAATAATGAGGTAGTGTTCATAGCTTTATTGTCCATTTAGAAATCTGATGATGGAGGGCTAGAAGCAGTTTCCAGAGCACTGAGTGTGTGTCTTCAGGTTCTCTTACCTCCTTTCTGATGGTAGTAATGAGAAGAGAGTATGATGAATGTTGCCATTTCGAGGCATCACTTTCTGAAGATTGTTTTTATTTGGAAATACAATGTGGAGCAGGTCCTTCTGACCCACCAAGCTGTACAGCCCAGCAATTCACCGATTTAACCCTAGCCTAATCACAGGATAATTTACAATGACCGATTAACCTACCAGCTGGCATGTCTTTGGACTGTGGGAGGAAACTGGAGCACCTGGAGGAAACCCAAGCACACATTGGAAGAATGTATAAATTTTCTTACAGAGGACACCGGAACTGAACTCAGAACTCCGTCGCCCTGATCTGTAAAAGCGCTGAGCTAATCACTTCGCTACCATGATGTCCTCGATGATCAGGAGTTAGTGGCCATGATGGAACTGGTTGAGTTTGAATCTCAGCCTGTGCAGTTGAGAGCCAAACAGTTAAATTGATTCCCCTTCAAGCAGAACAAAGCATGAAGGTAATAATGAATTTTCACTTTCTAGAAATCCTTCTTCGTTGGCTTCACTGTATTTCCTGTTTTAATATTGGACAGAGCATGATGCAGAGTCAATGTGCCTGTTGCAAATTTTTTGACCGTATTTGTTAATGGCCTTTGCTGCTGTGTATATATTACATCCGGTATGCTGATAAGGTCTTGTATTGTCAGGAGTACTCCTTGAATCCTGTAGCTGCTTAAACTGAAACAAGCTGCGGTGAGACTCCATCCAATTAGATTTTGTTCTCCTGCGTAGAACGTGCAACAATACGCCCATTTTTCCCGCAATCTGTCAGGGCCATCATTTGACATCAAAGGCTCTTTGGTCTATGTTTTGCAATATGTATTACAAATACCACATGAGGAGTTGTAGTCTTTGATTCCGGCATTCATGCTGTGTCAATATACAGTATTTTTTGCTTTATGCCGACATCTTTCACTCCCAATATGGCTGAAATGGATTTTCAGAATGTCTGTCCTCATTCCTCCAGAGATTGCAAATCAAATTCCTTTGAAACAGTTCACCTGGTGAATAAGCAGTTTACCTAGGAAATAGCTGTTCTCTTTAATCTCATGAGGAAGATTGCTTTCATATTACGGCTAGCCAGTCAGAACAAGGAAGTTCAATTCTTGCCGAGCTTGATCTTTCTGAATTTTCAGCTATTCTCTATTCTGCGGTCAGAGAATATTGGATTATATTGACATATCCTTTGCTTTAATGAATTTGTCTGCAGATTTGGTCACCAGTATTTGATGAGCATACCTAACTAAGTACGTAGAATGTGCTAAAGAAGCCAGTAATTATCCATTAATTTCTTATTTGTACTCAACTAAATCTTTGCAAACAGCACCATCCTTTAGATGTAGGTGGGAGAAATCTCTCATTCCTGGCCCAAGAGGTTTATAGTTAGTTTTAATCATATCTTTCCATCTTTTTGTATTGATCAAACAGTTCATATTCATTCACAGTGCCAAGCATCTCATTCTCAAACTTTGCATATTTCTTCCTGTTGAAATAAGTGATATTAAGGTACAAGCCACTGACTGCGTTCTTTTACATCAAAGCCTCAGTGAGCTGTGATTCTGATGCTTTGCGCTGTAATGTGACCTTCACATCACAGGATCTGAAACCACAGCCGGAGAGTAACCTGCAGTCATGGAAATACAGAGTCACGCAGTGCAGACTGCAGATCCTGTTCCTATGTGAATGGCATCTCATGGCCACAGAGCTGTACACCAGAGGAATGGGCCCCTCGGCCCATCATACGCATTCTGGATTTTTGGTTCATCTACATTAATTCACTCAGTCCAAGTTCAATTGTGCTTTACCTACTTAAGTGCCTCCTTAAACATCTCTTAAATTGGTAAATGTATCTGATTCCAACACCACCTCTGACAGCTGGTTTCAGATATCTCTGGGTCCCCTCAAATCCCTTTCAGTACTCCATTCTCTCACCTGAAACCTAAACCATCTTGCTTTTGGTAACCCTAGTCAGGGATAAAGATTCTGACTATCTCCCTATCTACATCTCTCATCATTTTATACACTTCTATCAGGGTACACCTCAGCTCTTTCACTCCAGGGGAAACAAGACCCACCTATCCAAAGTTTCAAAGTCTCAAAGTTCCAGAAGTTCAAATTACACTCTTTATCAAAGTATGTATGCAGTATACAACCCTGAGATTCATATTCCCCACAGACAGCCATAAAACAAGTAAGAATCATGGGACCAACCCATCCAAGGAACACATCAACCCCCACTTCCCCCTACAAACTCAGTGTTCATTTTCTCTTCAGGCTGCCCTGATTCAAAAATCGCCCAGAAGTAGTAACAATAAAGAGCGACTAAAACTAGAATTAGAAATGAAAACACATCATCATAAACCTGAATTAGAGTCTAAATCTAAAATCTGTGTCAATTAAACTTTTGCTTCAGCCCCATCTGCCAACAGCTTCAAAGGAGAGAGAGAGAGAGAGGGAGAGAGAGAGAGAGAGTGATCATTTGAACACAAGGACTTTCCCCTGGAGCGGAAAGCAAGAGACCGCCACATGCAGACACCTTCTCCGGCGGTCAGTGAGTTGCTGGTATGATAGCGTTGAACACACCTCATAATGAAAGTCCTCCTCTCCAGGTGACATGTTGAACTCTCTCCAGTGCAACCACATCCTTCCTATCATATGGAGACCAAGTATCCACTCAATCCTCCAAGTGCAGCCTAACCAGTGCTCTGTGAACTGGCAATATAGTTTATACTAATTATTTTATTCTATGCCCCCGATTTATCACTCCCTTACCCATTGCCACTTTCATGGAACTTAGCTCCTCACCATTTACCTTAAGTCCTAATGCTGACAGTTTTGTCTTTTTCCATTACTGTCCCTGAACTAGCAGGTCCTCTCTTTTTTTAAAAAAAAATTTTAATTAGTTTTTCAAAACATTTCCAATTCAAGACGTTAGCTCATGAAACAAGCTGATCCCTTTTCATAACTACCAAGAACCTGACAGAACTATGCTTACTATTCCCAAAGTGTTTCTCTTCACTCTTTTGTCACCTGTCCAGTTTCACTTCCTAAGGTATGGTTAAAGACTGCCCATCTCTCATAGGATTATTTACATATTGTCAGCAGGAAAATGAACCTCAGGGTTGTATATGGTGACATATACATACCATGATAATAAAATTACTTTAAACTTTGAACATTGTCTCAAAAAACTTCCTTGGATATAGTTAATACATTTAACCCTCTTGCACTAAAGCAACCTTAGACAATATTAGGAAAGTTAACCCATCCCTCCCCAATTCTAAAACTCTGCAGATGCAAGAGTCTGCAAATGCTGGATACCTGCAGCAACACCCAAAGTGCTGGAAGAATTCAACGAATTAAGCGGCACCTACTGAGGGAAATGACAGTTGGCATTTTGGATCAAGACCTTCCATCAGAAATACAATAAACTTTACACTTCTCTGTGGTTTGCTTATATATTTGTTCCTTTAATTTGTGCTGTTGTTTGGGAGGCCTATAATATAACTACAGCAAAGTGATCACCTCTCTCTTATTCCTAAATTCTACCCACTTAGCCTCACTATCCCTCTAGGATATTCTCTTTAAGTACTGCCATCATATGTTCCCTTATCCCCTTTTGCATTCCTTACTGAAATGTCTAAACCCTGGAACAGTGGGCTGCCAGACCTATTCTTCTCTCAATCATGTTTCTGTGATTGCGGTAACATCATAATCCCTAATGCTGATCCATTCTCACCTAACTTATCTGTGAAGCTCCTTGCATTAAAGTAAATTAATTGATCTTGCCGACCATCCCAAGCTCCCTAACAACACACACGGAATGCTGGAGGAACTCAGCAGGCCAGGCAGCATCTTTGGAAAAAAGTACAGTCGACGCTTTGGGCCAAAACCCTTTGGCTGCCTGGCCTGCTGAGTTCCTCCAGCAATTTGTGTGTGTTGCTCAGATTTCCAGCATCTGCAGATTGTTTTCTTATATCTGCTCCCTAACTAGCCTCTGTCCATTCTTCCCACTGGAGCTGGTTGATTTGTCCTTTACATTCTTCCTCTGTTTTGCTTCCATGCCAATTGGACTTCGTTGCAAATTTTCTGCAACCTGAGAAGTATCAAGTCAGAACAATATGAAAGCATTCACCTAGCAACCATTTGTTCTCCTACTGATGGTTTTGCTTCAATATCAGATTTATCACTGACATATGTTGTGAATTTTGTTCTTTTGTGACAGCAGTACAGTGCAAGGCATAAAATATACCATAAATTAAAATAAGAAATATCACAAATTAAATAAGTAGAGCCTTTTGGAGGTGCTCACCATGCTAGGGAGGCTCATGCCTGTGATGGAGCTTTTTGAGTTTACAAATCCCTGCAGACGTTTTCAACCCTGTGCAGTAGCATTCTAGACCGGATGGAGATGCAACCAGTTAGAAAGCTCGACAAGGTGCACCTGTAGAAGTTTCTGGAGTGCCTATGAGATGCCCTTTTGGGGGAGCATGTGGTTGAGCCCACTAGAAGATCAGCTCTTCTGGATTGGGTGTTGTGCAATGAACCAGAATTGATGAGCGGTAAAAGAACCTTTTGGGGAAAGTAGTCATAATATCAAATTCATCTTGTAATTTGAGAAGGAGAAGCTAAAGACAGATGTATCAGTATTACACAGAAGTAAAGGGAATTACAGAAGCGTGAGAGAGGAGCTGGCCAGAATTGATTGGAAAAGGGATTACAGCACAGCAGCAATGCCTGGAATTTCTGGAAACAATTTGGAAGGGACAGGATATATGCATCTCAAAGAGGAAGAAGTGTTCTAAAGGAAAGTTGACACTACCATAGCTAACAAGGCTATTAGACCATAAGACATAGCTATACAACCCTTCTAGCCTGCTCTGCCATTTCATCAAGGCTGATCCCAGATCCCATTCAACTCCATAACCCTGCCATCTCACCATATTCCTTGATGCCCTGACCAATCAGGAACCTATCAAATTTCACTTTGAAAATACCCACAGACTTGACCGCCACTGCAGTTTGTGGCAACCCATTCCACAGATTCACCATTCTTTGGCTAAAAAAGCTGCTCCTTACTTCTGTTCTAAAAGGTTGGTCCTCAATTTTGAGGCTGTGCCTTCAAATTCTGGACACCCCCACTAGAGGAGACATCCTCTCCACATCCACATTATCTAGTCCTTTCAACATTCAGTAGGTTTCAATGAGATCCCCAAGATAAGTCAAAGCCAACGTAAAGCCAAAGAGAGGCAAAGGCAGAGGCAATTAACCAAGAAATAACTGAGGCTTGTAAGAACAGAACGGCAGTCGTCTTGGGGGATTTTAACTTCCACATAGATTGGGTGAATTAGGTTGGTCAAGGAAGTCTAGAGGAGGACTTCATAGAATGCATCCGTGATGGCTTTCTTGAGCAGCATGTTAGTGAACCTACAAGGGAAAATGCTATCTTAGATCTAGTCCTGTGCAATGATACTGGTAAGATTAACGATCTTGTAGTCAGGGATCCTCTTGGAAAGAGTGATCACAGTATGATTGAATTTTGCATACAGATGGAGGATGAAATAATTAGATCTAAAACTATTGTATTATGCTTAACAAGGGAGCCCATCGAGTCTGCTCTGCCATTTTGCCATTGCTGATCCATTTTCCCTATGCCCCAATCTCCTGTCTATCCCCCTTATTCCTTCATGCCCTGACCAATCAAGAAGCTATCAACTTTTGTATTAAATGTACATAAAGACTTGGCCTCCACCATCTCCTGTGGGCAAAGAATTCCACAGAGTCACCACTCTCGGGCTGAAGAAATTCTTCTTCATCTCCTTTCTAAAAGGATGCCCCTCTATTTTGAACCTCTGCTCTCTTGGTCTTAGGCGATGCCACAATAGGAAACATCCTTTTCATATCCGCTCTATCAAGGCCTCCCACCATTCAATAGGTTTCAATAAAGTCACTCCTCACTCTTCTGAATACAGGTCCAGAGCCAACAAATGCTGCATACTGTCTAAGTAGATCAAAGCCATTAGACAGTGCATTGAGCTAAAACAATAATGCAGAGTGAGTCTAAAGCTGCAAAGGAATTTCAGTACAAGTAAACAATGCCATAATAAGGTAAGTTGTAAGGCCAAAAGTGTTACGACGTGTGCTGGCAATAAGTGTAGAAAAAAGACAGACTCAGATATAGAGGTAGTAATCAGAGTTTATTCATAATATTTCCAAAAGAACATAGGTGGACCAGCCTAGCCACACCACAAAAAGTAACATTCTCAATCTAGGACCCCGCAATTAGTGTTAATCAGGAGTCCGCTTAAATATCCAAGTATCATGGATTCCCTCAGCCTATCAAAATAAACTTAACAAGCTTAAACAAGAAGCATCAGGAGACCACACTAAAAACAGCAAGTTGCTAGAGCAAAACAAAGGGAACTCTAAACAACTAGTGACTCTCCTTAAACAATTAGCAAATTCAGGTGCTCTAAAAACTTCAGAGCCCAACACTCTCTGGCACCCGCCACAGTCCTGAGGAACTCATTACAACAAGTCCAACTTATTGTACAAGGGATCCATTCAAGACTCTGGTAACAGTGGGGTAGAAGCTGTCCTCAAGCCTAGTGGTGTGTGATTTCAGGCTCTTGTATCTTGTGTCCAATGGGAGAGGGGAGAAGAGTGTCCAGTCGATTTCTTACTTCAGCTTTTGAAGAGTAGAAAATCGTATTGTGAAGCGAGAAGTTGAGTTAATTGACTATAGTGCCATTTGTTTGGATGAAGAATTGAGGATAGATCAGATATTGATGATACACTTGATGATGGTCAGAGCTGCAGAGAACTGAAGGATATTAAAATTGTGGAGTCCTGAAACACAAAGTCAGGTCCTTCTGCCACTAAGCCAGCTGTTAAACATCAGTTTGCAAAAATTCTACACTAATTCCATTTCATTTCCCAATACTCCCATCAACTCCCTCCAGATTCTATCATTCACATACAGACTGGGGGCAATTTACAGTGCTAATTAACCCACCAACCTGCATATCTTTGGGGTGTGGGTGGGAAAAAGGAGCAGTCAGAGGAGACCCATGTGGTCACAGGGAGAATGTACAAATTTCAGCCCAACAGCACCAGAGGGCAGGATTGTACGTGGGTCTCTGGTGCAGTGAGACAGTCGTTCTGTCAGCCATGCCACTGAGCTACCCTGGGGTGGGAGTGATTGCACGGTCATGTTTCAAAATGACAGGGGTCAGAGGCTAGGCCAGAAAGCTCACCGTATGAAGCTTTGTGGAAAAGTGTCCACAACTATTCAGTTAAAGTACTAAAGGCAGCAATGAGCTGACAGCTGAATCACAGGGATCAGATACTGCTCACAAATCACTTCAGTTTTCCTCCTCGCAGTTTATGAATCAGAGGCTTTGACTGAACACACCCCATGCAACTGGCTCCCAGATGACTATTATTCCATATTTATAAAGTCGTGTTGCACCATAGGGGAGATGTATTTCCACAAATCCCAACTGACTCCAGTTAATTATCTTATGCATAACTTTTTCGGGCCTAAGGGGAAGTATTTTATTGTAGTTAAATTCTAATCTATTTGAATTAAGTTCTACTATAATTGTGGGTCATATTCTTTCCTTTTTGACATAAACGGCACCTAATCAATATATATTAATTATGCAAATTTTGGTGGATTTTATGATGAGCGGTGGAATGGAATCACTTTTACCCCTGTCTGACTATGGTGTGCTTTCTAACCATAACATCTGTGTGTGTGGACTAGGATAGATTGTTGGTGATATTTACACTTAGGAAGCTGTTAACCATTCCACCTCTGCACCAGTGATACAGGCATGGGTATGTACCCCACCCTGCTACCTGAATTGGCCAGAAGATTAAAAGCTTGAGAGCACAAATACTAGACTTAAGAGCAGCTTTTTTCTCCCCCATTGTTGGCACAATCATGAGTGGATTTCTCATACTCTCAAAGGTGACCTGTTGATTTCCCCAACTGCCTTGCCAGGGCTTTTGCACTTTATTTGCCTACGCCTACCTTCACAGCGCTTTGCTGAAAATACAATGTGGCACTGTGCCACACTGTTCTACATTGGCATGGTATGTTTGCCAGAATGTGTGGCAACGCTTGGGGGTTACCCCAGCACATCCTTACGTTGAGGATTCTGCCTCATTTTGCTACCTCGAAGTTTGTCAAGATGGAATATGATCATAATAAACCGATATCCATCCCAAATATCAAAGATAATGTTACACCATACAGTGGAAATTGTCCTCTAGTTGAGCTGGGGTTGCTTGTGCTAATTATGTCACTGACCCTTGCATCTACAACTGATGAATCAATAAGGCTTTTCTCTTCTGTTGGATTGCTTGCATTCTGTCATAGACTCAATGTGGTGGTGCCTGCCCATCAGCGATGATGCTGATTACTTGAGAGTAAGCAATGAAATCCTGTGCACCGACATTGAAATCCCACTTCCTTCAATCAAAAGGTGTAGCTGTGTGCACTCGCATGGCTCCCAGGTATGACTGCTGCTTTGTCAGTTACATAGAACAGGCAATGTTCCAAGCCTACACCGGAATCATTCCCCGACTTTTCCTACACTTTTCGACAACTGCATTGGTGCTGCTTCCTGCACCCATGCTGAGCTTGTCAACTTCTTCAACTTTGTCTCCAGTTTCCATCCTACCCTCAAATTTACCTGGTCCATTTCCAAAACCTTCCTCTCCTTTCTCAATCTCTCTTTCTCTGTCTCTGGAGATTGTTTATCTGCTGATATATTTTATAAGCCCACTCATTCCCACAGCTACCTGGACTATACTTGTAAAAATGCCATACCCTTCACTCAGTGTCTCCATCTCCACCACGTAGGCTCTCAGGATGAGGCATTTCATTCCAGAACTAATAAGAAGTTCTCCTTCTTCAAAGGAAGGAGCTCTCCTTCCTCCACCATCAATGCTGCACTCACCTGCATCTCTTCTATTTCACACACATCTGCCCTCACCCCATTCTCCCACCACTCCACCAGGGGTAGAGCTCCTCCTGTCCTCACCTACCATCCCACTAGCCTGTGCGTCAGGCGCATAATTCTCTGTCACTTCCGCCATCTCCAACGGGATCCCACCACCAAGCACATCTTTCCCTCCCCTCTACTTTCCAATTTCCGCAGGGATCTCTCCCTACGCAACTTCCTTGTCCACTCATCCCTCCACACTGATACCCCTCCTGGTACTTATCCTTGCAAGCGGAACAAGTGCCACACCTGTCCGTACACCTCCTCCCTTGCTACTGTTCTTCGCTTCAAACAGTCGTGCCAGGTGAGGTGACACTTCACCAGTGAGCCTGTTAGCGTCATCTACTGTATCCGGTGCTCCCAGCATATTCCTGAGACCTGAGTTCGACTGGGAGTCCACTTTGCCGAGCACCTACGCTCCATCTGCCAGAAGAAAGCAGAACCTCCCGGTGGCCACCCATTTCAATTCTACTTCCTATTGCCATTCCAACACGTCAGTCCATGGTCTTCTCTACCATCGTGATAAGGCTATATTCACGTTGGAGGAGCAATACTCTGCCTGGAAAGCCTCCAATCTGATAGGATGAACATTGATTTCCCAAATTCCGGTAATTGCCTGCACCACCCCCTGCCTCACCATTACCCCATTCCCATTTTGCTCTCTCACCTTAACTCCTTTCCTGCCTATAGTGTTCCTCCTCCCTCTTCCTCTCTCCCTTTCCTCCATGGTCTTCTACCCTCTCCTATCAGATTCCCCCTTGTCCAGCCCTTTACCTCTTTCACTGATCATCTTCCCAGCTCTCTACTTCACTCCTCCCCCTTCACGGTTTCACCTATCACCCCTCACCTTATGCTTCTTCTTCCGCTCCACCCCCCCACCTTATCGTTCTGACTTATCATCTTTTCTTCCAGTCTTGATGAGGAGTCTTGGCCTGAAACATTGACTTTTTACTCTTTTCCATTGATGCAGCCTGTTCCTGCAGCAGTTTGGGTGTATTTCCAGAGTCTGCAGATTTTCACGTATTTGTACTAATATCCACTTAAACAATATCCATAGCCTTACCTTCATCAATCACCCTTGTTACCCTAATAAAGTTTGTAGGACATAACTTGCCTTGTACAAAGCCATCCTGGCTCTCCCTAATTAGCCCATGGTTTTCCAAATGCACATAAATCCTGTCCCTAAGAATTCTCTCCAGTAACATCCCTACCACCAGTGTGGTAGGCAACTAGGGGTAATCCACCAATTTTGGGGTTAGCGCTGGATCCCTTCTTGAATAATGGAACAATTTAGCTACTCGGCAGTCCTCTGGGAACTCACCATTGGCTAGGGAGGACACAAAGATATTGATCAAGGCTCCAGCAATCTCTTCACTTCCCCCTCTCAAAAGCCTTGGGCATATACCAGCAGGCCCTGTGGTCTTATCCACCTTAATGTTCTTCAAGAGACTCCACACTACCTCCTCCTTTACCTCAAAATGCTCAAGCATATGAATACTCTCAGTATTGATCTCGCTATTTTCTATGTCCTTTTCCTTGGTAAATACTGATGTAAGGTATTCATTAAAGACTTCACACACGTCCTTTGCATCCTAGCAAACGTACTTCCCCTTGAGTGATCCCACCCTCTCCCTATTTATCCTCTTGCTCCTGTTGTATGTACAGAATGCCTTAGGACTCTCTTTAATCCTACTTGCCAAGGACTTTATAGTCACTCCTCCTGGCTTTTTTAATTCCCTTCTTGAGTTCTTTCCTGTCTTCTGTATAATCCTCAAGGTCTCTGTTTGATTCTAGCCTCCTAAGATTTGCACACTTTTTCTTCTTGACTAAATTGATCGTCTCCCTTGACATCCAAGGCTCTCTTTCCTTGTCACCCAGCTCCTTCCTTCTGACTGGAACTTACCATGTCTGTCCTGTATTCTATACAGTTGGTCTTTAAGCAACCTCCACACACACACACGCACTCCTTTAAGCCAAAGCCAGGCCACCACTGGGCTTCCCGATTCCAGCAGACCTGAGAACTTACAGACATTGCACCAACTTACCCTGTGGACTCACAGACCGTCAGACTTGCAGCTTGAGCCATCAGGCCTTGACTTCTGGACTCCCTGACCTTTGACCTTCAGGCTTCAATCCTCCGTATCGATCTCAGGACCCACAAATGATGTGACTCCATACTCTGGGTCTGAAACTCCAAACTTGCCAATGAGAGGACCCTGATTTCTATGCCTGTGTTTCTTGCCTGTGTTTGAACTGAGGACCCCAGGGTTAGTGCGTCCCACCTATATATTGTCGCACTGACTCCTCTGGCGGGTATGTCTTCTTGAAAGAACAGGATGTGTCCAGAGATTGTGATGGAGATGCATTGTGTAATGTCTGAAAGGTATGATTCCCTAAGTATAAATGTTTCAGGCTATTGATTCACAAATCTGCCAATAGTTCTCCTAATATATAGGACTATCCCCAGCTGAGACAAATTTCCTTCACTGAAGGATGTGAGTTTATTTTATTTATTTAGAGATACAGCACAGTGCAGATCTTTCTGGCCCAATGAGCCACACAGCCCAGTAACCCAACTATTTAACAGTAGCCTAATCACAGATCAATTTACAATGACCAATTAGTTTACGAACCGATTCATCTTTGGATTGTGAAAGGAACCTAGAGCCTGTCGGAAACCCACAAGGTGAATGGGGAGAATGTACAAACTTCTTTCAGATGACACTGGAATTGAAGTTCATACTCCAGAAACCCCCGAGCTGTAATAGAATCATGCTAACCACTATGCTGAGAGGCTTTTCACCTTAACCTACTTGTTTCTTGATAACCACTGTTGAGAATGATTCAATTAATTGGATTTAGATTCCAGAATACCTGAGATGGGATTCGAACTCTCCCCTCTGGATCGTTAGTCCAAACTTAGGTCATTTTACCATTTTTATCACTGTAAGATGAGTGGGGACTTGCAAGGGGCATCTGACCAGAGGTAGACTACACTGCTCTTGCATCTGGATGTTGAACTGGCACTGGGTGAGAGGAAGAAGAGATTACATGCTTCAGGCAAAAACCTTTAACTAAATATACGGTGAAAATTGTGAAATTAATAGGGAGGGAGGTTCTTGAAGTTATTTGGCCTGAGGAAGTTGGACTGGTGTGTAGATTTATTAATCATACATATGATGATTTGCCCCATATGTTACAGCAACATGCCTATTCGCATTGTGCACAAGTACTTAATTGTGCCTGTAATGAAAATACAATACCTAAGGGTTCTTCTGAGCTCTTGATGTTCCATCTGCTCTCTTTACAGAGGATAGTTGCCTCCTACCAGCCTTTGTCACTCAGATTTTAATTAAGCGCATAAATAGGAACATTAGATATTTGGATAATCACAAAATGTTTTACAATTGCACTCTGAGGAGAAGAGTTGGTTTGTATAATGTGAGTCTTTCAACAAGAATTGTGGGTGATATTTCAAATGAAAATAGAACCATGACAGACTTGTTACACCATTGTGTTGTGTCCATCTTTATGATGGAGGAAGAGGAGCTTTCGGAGAGGTTAAGAATGAATCAAGAACTGAATCTCATCAAAGTTAACAAGAAGAAGAAGAAAGATGTTCAGTAAAGGAATTGTGCTAAAGATCGAAAATCATAAACCCTGATGTCCTCTTTTTGATGGAAACAAAGTAAGAAAGTTCTTAATGTTTTAACAGTAAATCTCTGAATCTGTTGCCTTTCAGGAATTATATTTCAGATTGGAAAATCCCATTAATGGTGAGAAAAAGAAATTAAAAAGAAAATCAATAAGATATATAAAATCAATAACTAGAGGCAAAGGGACTAAACTAAAGAGAGAAATTTGAACTCGTTAAAAGATAACTAATTTTGATTTATAAACGGAAGATCACAAATCATGAATTGAATGTTTTTGTGGAACTGCCTGAAGTCAAAGTCTTGAGGTAGTCTCCATCAGGGCCTGGAGATCTATTCACTTATGTGTTTTTTAATAGACACAGCCCATTCTCATACTTAATATTGACATGTCCTCCAATATCAACATACTCCTTCCTGATCTCACAATCATGCACCATCCTACTCCCCAGTGAAGGAAAACGCACATTTCCTCTGGCTCTAAGCGTAAATTCCCACCTTTGTCCTTGATAGGACTGACCTTTCACTACCTATCCTTTTGCATTCAAAGTTCAATATTCAATGTAAATTTATTATCAAAGTACGTCTATAGTATGTAATCATATGCAATCCTGAGATTCATTTTGTTGCAGGCTTACTCTGTAAATACAATAACCGCAATCGAATGAACGAAAGACCACACCAACACAGCAGACAACAAACCGTGCAAATACAAAGGGGAAAAATAATATTAATAATAATGATAATACCCATATTAACATATTCTTTCAGCATAATATCTTGGTTTGAAACTGATCTGGAAAATTTATAAAGAAAAATAAAAACTGAAAAGACAAATTTTAGAAAATACCTTTTACACTTGAATGCACTTAGATTAACACTACCTGGAACAGAAGAATTAAGAGGAATAACAAACAAAAATTACACAACAGTCAGATAAAACTTCTCAGGATATATTTTCATCAACAAAAACAGGATTCAGCAGTCCACATGAGCATATGCAATTCGAATAAGAAGTACACACCACGAAATTTAAATGAAAGCACAACCCTGAAAAATGAAGAAATTATCACTATAGAAGAAAAAAATTAACCAATGGAAGAGCATGTGACTCCATGGAAGACATCCCCATGATCTGAGCAGACTAGATGTCAACAAGGAAGCATTGAACGCCTAGCTCAGAGTTGGAGACCTCTTCCCAGAAACAAAAAGGTTCCTTGTGGTAAACATGATAAATAAATAATTAAAAACCAACAAATTCAAGACGATAAATGTAGAAAATGCCAAAAGAACCCAGAAGCAATCCTGCACATTACAGGACCCTGCAGCATTTAACTCAATCTGATTACTTACACAGGCATAATCACGTGGCAAATGTCATTCACCAAAATCTTGCTTTAAAATACAAATACATAAAAGAAACCATGCCCTACTAGAAATACAAACCTGATCCAGTTTTGGAGTCAGAGTCCCACAAATAATATTGTAAGTAATCTGTTATTACAGATAGGACAATCCATAATAACCATCCAGATATAATAATACAGTACAAACAAATAAGAACAACTTATTTGATATAGCCATTCCAAACACATAACTTACAGAAATCAATAAGTGAACAATACCAGAAAGATGCTAAATTAAAAGAGGAAATTGAAAGACTATGGATCATGAACAAGGTATACATTGTCCCAATAGTAATATCCACAATTGATATGATCCCATAATCACTACACAGTAGCATTAAACAATTAGGGCTACCCAGCAATATTTATGCAAACCCCCAGAAAGCCACGATAAACACCACTAGAATAGTCTAATAGAATAAGTTCCTAGAAATTAGTGCACTTGGTTATGCCTGTACCTCAAGTTTTACCAGTCTGAGGTGAGAAAAAATATAAAATAATAATAATAATAGTAATAATAATAATAATAATAATAAGAAGAAGAAGAAGAAGAAGAAGAAGAAGAAGAAGAAGAAGAAGAAAAAGAAGGAGAAGGAGGAGGAGGAGAAGAAGGAGGAGGAGAAGAAGGAGGAGGAGAAGGAGGAGGAGGAGAAGGAGGAGGAGGAGAAGGAGGAGGAGAAGAAGAAGGAGGAGGAGAAGGAGGAGGAGAAGAAGAAGGAGGAGAAGAAGGAGGAGGAGAAGAAGGAGGAGGAGAAGGAGGAGGAGGAGAAGGAGGAGGAGGAGAAGGAGGAGGAGGAGAAGAAGGAGGAGGAGAAGGAGGAGGAGAAGAAGGAGGAGGAGAAGGAGGAGGAGGAGAAGGAGGAGGAGGAGAAGGAGGAGGAGAAGAAGAAGGAGGAGAAGAAGAAGAAGAAGAAGAAGAAGGAGAAGAAGAAGGAGAAGAAGAAGAAGAAGAAGAAGAAGAAGAAGAAGAAGAAGAAGAAGAAGAAGAAGAAGAAGAAGAAGAAGAAGAAGAAGAAGAAGAAGAAGAAGAAGAAGAAGAAGAAGAAGAAGAAGAAGAAGAAGAAGAAGAAGAAGCAATGAATATTGAGAATATGAGATGAAGAATCCTTGAAAGGGAGTCCATTGGTTGTGGCACTAATTCAGTGATGGGGCAAATGAAGTTGAGTGAAGATATTCCCTCTGGTTCAGGAGCTTGATGCTTGAGGGTAATAACTCTTCGCTGGTGATTGTGAATCACCAAACCCTCGTACCTTCTTCCTGCAGCAGTAAGAAAAAAACATGACCTGGATGTGGGGTCCTCAGTGATGGGTGTTTCTTTCTTGTGACAACACTCCAGGTAGATGTGCTCAGTAGTAGGGAGGGCTTTACTCATATCCACCACTTTTTGTAGGATTTTCCATTCAAGACACTTGTGTTTCCATATCAGGCTGTGATGCAGCCAGTCAATATTCTGTCCACCACACATCTATAAAAGTTTGCCAAAGTTTTAAATGTCATGCCAAATCTTTGCAAATTCTTAAGGAAATAGAAACACTTCAGTGCTTTCTTCATAGTTTCTTCATGCTGTGCCCAGGACATGTCCCCTGAAATGATAACGCTGAGGAATTTAAAGATGCTGACCCTTTCCACCTCTGATCCCTTGATGATGACTGCCTCATGGATCTCTGATTTCCTCTTCAGAAGTCAATAATCAGCTCTTTGGCCTTGATGATATTGAGTAAGAGGTTGTTGTTGTGGCACCACTCAGCCAGATTTTCAATTTCCCTCCTATATGCTGATTCATCACAGCCTTTGATTCAGGAAACAACAGTGGTGTCGTGAACAAAACTTAAATATGACATTGAAGCTGTGCTTAGCTACACCATCATAAATGTAAAGCGAGTAGAGCAGGGAGCTAAGCACACAGCCTTGTGGTGCACCTGTGCTGGTGGAGATTATGGAGAAGATATAGTTGCCAATCCAAATTGACCAGGGTCTGCAAGTAAAGAAATCGAGGATCCAATTGCACAGGGATGTATTGAGGCCAAAGTCTTGAGACTTATTGATTAGTTTTGAGGGGATAATAGTCCTGAATCCTGATATATGCATCTTTGCTGTCCAGATGTTCCAGGGTTGAGTGAAGACCCAGTTAGATGGCATCTGTTGTAAACTTGTTGTGCTGGTAGGCAAATTGGTGCAGATCCAATTCACTTCTCAGGCAGGAGTTGATAAGTTTCATCACTAACCTCTAAAAACACTTCATCACTCTGGATGTTAGTGCTCTGGGCAATAGTCATTGAGGCAGATTACCACATTCTTCTTGGGCACCATATAATTGAAGCTTGCTTGATGCAAGTGGGTACCTCAGACTGCTGAAGCAAGTGTTTAATGATCTCAGTGAATGCCCCAGCTAACTGAGCAGCATAGGTCTTTCATCCTCAGTCAGGCACCCCATATAGGCCAGACGTTTTCTGTGGGTTCACCCTCCTGATGGATGGTCTCTATGTATAGAATGCCTTGGGTTTCTCCATAGTACTATTTGCCAAGGACATTTCCCTCTCCTAATTCCTTGTTTAAATTCTTTCCTGTTTCTTACGTTCCTCAGGGCTCTAGTTAAGTTTCAGCCTCCTAAACTTTAGATCTGCCTTTTTTTTTACTGAACTTACAATATCACTTGTTATCTAGAATTCCAGAGCTTTGTTTTCCTTATCTTTCATCCTTTCAGGAACATGCTTGTCCTGAATTCTAACCATGTGGCCCTCAAAGGACTCTCACAAGTCAGAGGATTTACTCCCAAACAGCCACTCCCAAATCTGTTCTCACCGTTTCCTATCTAATACTGTTATATTGAAACTTTGCCCAGTTTTGCACCACTGTTAACCATAATTATCTTAAAACTATTCACAAAAGGCTCCCCCACTGAAACTTTGGTCATCTGGCCAAGCCCATTTCCCAGCATAATGTCGGATACAGCTACTTCCCTCATTGGAAACTTTCCAGACTGCACATAACAAATTCTACTACATTTGAGCTCCTGGCACTAATGAAGACCCAGCTAATATCGGGGAACTTCGAATTAGCAACTACCAAAATGATAATCTGTCCACATCTTTCCTTGAATTGCCTTTGTACCCGTTCCTCTAGATGTAGGCAACAGTATCATCCCATCACAGTGATGACATTTCTTTTATTCCTGAACTCTACCATCATGGTCTAACTGATGTCCTTTCTAAGTGCAACTGCGATATTATCCCTAATCAGCATACAACTTACCTAGCTCTTTTTCTGCTGCTCTATATCATGTCTGAAACATCTGAACCCTGAAATATTGATCTGCCAGACTTACTTCTCACTTAACCAAGATTCTATAATGGCTAGCATATCAGGGTCCAATGTAATAAAACAGGCTTTAAGATCATCTTCCTTACCTAGTATATTCTTTGTATTAAAATAAATACATTTAGTCCCAACAAGTTCCTGGTCCTACCTATACTTCGTGTCAGGCTTACTTGACCTAAACTCCACCTTTCCCTCAATATCTTCACCTGCTGATGAACTGCTCTGGTTCCTAAACTTCTGTCACACAAAATTAATCTTCTCAAGTAGCACAGTCAAACCTCCCTGCAAGGGTAGTGGTGACCCTCCAGTTTGGGTGCAACCTCTCCTTCTTGTACAGCCCCACATAGCTGAGAAGAGAGTTCATTGAAATATGTATCTGAAGCTCTCCCTCTTGCACTAAAAATTCTAAGCATGCATTCAACTGTACTATCTTGCATGGATTGGCACTGGAACCTCTATACTATTGTGAACGGTTGGCATTTACCTTGAAGTTTGAGAGAATGTATGGACACTTCAATATCACGATGGAGAAAAGGGAACTGCAGAGGCATAAGAAAGGAGCTGACCAAAGTTTATTGGAAGTGAATACTTGCATGGATGGTGATAGAGCAGCAATGGCTTAAGTTTCTGGGGGTAATTCAGTTCTTCTCAAAGAAGATGAAGCATTCTAAAGGGAGAAGGAAGTGGGTGACAAGGTAAAGCAAAGAGTATTAAAGTAAAAATTATTGGGAAGCTAGAGGATTTTAAAAACCATCAAAAGGAAAATTAAAGATCAATAAGGAGAGAAGAGATGAAATACGAAGGTAAGATAGACAATAATATAAAAGAAAATACTAAAAGTTTATTCACATGTATAAAGAGTAACAAAGAGGAAGACATCAGACCACTGGAAAATGATGCCGGACAGTTAGCAGTAGGGGAACAGTGATATTGTGGATGAACTGTACAAGCATTTTGCATCGGTCATCACTATTGAAAACACCAGCAATGTGCCAGGAATTCTGGAGATCCAGGGGCAATAGTGAGTGTTGTCGCTATTTTTAAGGAGAAAGTGCTTGGAAAGCAGAAAGGCCTTAACATAGACCTTCAGACTTTTCACTTCTCTGATCACTTTCTCTGGATGCTACATCCCAGGATTCTGAAAGATTGTGGAGGTATTAGTAATGATCTTTCAAGAACTACTAGATTTCAGAATGTTTCTGGAAGACTGGAAAATTGCCAATATTACTTCACTCTTTAGGAAGGGAAGGAGACGAAAGACAAAAGATTATAGGCCTTCTTGGTTAGGTAGATGTCAGAATCAGTGGATGCTATTTAAATGGATTTTCAGAAGGCCTTTGACAAGGAATAACATATGAGGCTGCTAAACAAAATTAGAGCCAATGACAATACATGACAGATACTAGCACAAACAGAAGATTGACTGATTCGAAGGAGGCAAAAGGTGGGTGCCTTATCTGGTTGACTGCTAGTGACTAGTGGTGTTCTATGTGTCCACTACATTTCACATTATATATTAATGATCTAGAGCAGTGATCCGCAACCTCCAGGCCGCAGACTGATACCAAGCCGTGAAGCATGCAAGGGTGCAGCAGGAGCCGGCATGCACCCAGCACATCTTTAAGAAAAAAGTCAAAATAAACAAGCTAATTAATTAGGTGCCACTCAGGAAAATTGTCAATTGACTAAATGACAGGTGAAAACACCAGACTGAAATACACTGAGCAATAAACAGAGAGGCAGATGATAGGTGGAGCACAATGAGTCACAGGTGGCAGCCATACAGGTAATAATGATAGACAGATGAGAGATGGAGTACTCAGTGATACAAGGGCTGGAGTAGAGCAGGAGTGGTGACAGGAGCATGTGGCAATACCAAACCACAGATTGACAGCTAGGGGAAACACACAAAAAGACAGTTCAACTGGAGGTACTGACAGAGAATATAAAAGCAAGCATTTGGGAAGGGGAGGACTGATAAGGGAAAGTCAGCATGGTGTGTATGGGGAATGGTGTTTCATACATATGAGTGAACATCTTAAAAGAGGTGAACCAGTGGATTAATGAGGGTGGGGTGGTAGATTCTGCATGAAATTTAGCAAGGTTTTTTGACAACAGCCCACATAATATAGGTCTAGAAGGTGACATAACATGGGATCCAAGGTGATCTAGGCAATTAGATGGAGAATTGGCTTGGCTGTAGGTGGAAGAGGGTTGTTTTCCTCCTTGGAGGTCTGTGCACAGTGGACTGCCAAAGAATGGCTGGGGGTCTTCAATTGTTTGTCATATATTTTAATGTCTTAGTCAGAATCTAGGTGGCATGATTAGTTAGATGACATCAAAGTTGGTGCTGTACTGAACATTGAAGGTTTTCTAAGGATCTAGGTTGTAACAGGATCTAAGGTTGTAACAGACTTGACTGAGCAAAGACAAATCATTCTTGAAACACAGAAACCCTACAATAAACAAGAGAAAACTTGCAGATGCTGGAAATCCAGGCGAGAGACACAAAATGCTGGGAGGACTCAGCAGGCCAGGCAGCACCTATGGAAAAAAGTAAAGTTGATATTTTGAGCCGAAACCCTTTGGCAGGACTCTGCCATTAATGCTAATAGGAAGACTGCTTTAAATAATCACAGTACATGGAAAATCCATGCCAGTCAAAATAAACTTGACAAAAGTAAACAGAGCTTAATGACTTGAGATAAGCCAACAATTAACAAATACAGGTTCACAGGCCCATAAGGCTCATGACTCTCATAGGATGTACACAAGAAATGACAGGGCCTGGGGACTGTGTTGAATAGAAGGACCTAGGGCAGGGATGGCCAACCTATGGCACATGCACCAAAAGAGGTGCATTGGATGATTAGAAGTGGCAAAAGGAACAGTGGGAAAATGAATTCTTATTTACAGCGGGTCCGTCAGGAAAACCGTTGTGCATTGTTTGTGAAAACACTTTCTCACATAATAGAAGACATGATCTTAATAGACACTATGAAACACAACATCAGACTGAAATTGAAGGAAAACTGAAGCTAGTGCTTGGGTCTGAGTTACGGAAAGAATATGTGATTAAGAAAAAGGAAGAAATCAAAAGAAGACAAAATATGTTTGTTAGAAGTCTCATTAAGGTAAGTAATGTTTATCTTGTTTTTATATTAAATCAATATATCATGTAAAAATGCTAAATATGTCTATATTAGCATATTTTTACAAGAATTGAATGGGGTACAAGAGTTGTATGGCACATCTGAACTCATGCGTGAAAAAATTGACACATGGAATGTAAAAGGTTGGCCGCCCCTCACCTAGGGTGACAACTCAATTCCCTGAGAGTGGCACCATAGATGGACAGGATGGTGAAAAAGGCATAGAGCTTGTTTGCTTTCAATGGATGGGGCACTGAGTATTAGAAGTGCGATGTTATGGTACAGCTGTACAGGGCTTTGGTGAAATCTCATTTGTAGTATTGTATGGAATTCTGATTGCCTTGCTATGGGAAGGATGTGATTAAGCTCAAGAGGGGTCAGAAAATATTCACAGGGACATTGCCAACATGGAAAGCTTGGCATATGGAAATGCTGGACAGACTGGGACTATTTTTTTCCGCAGCAAATGAAGCTAATGGGTGACTTTATAGATGTTTTATAAAATAATGAATGACATAGATAGAATTAAGAGGCCCACTGCTTATCAGCAGGCATTGATTTAAAGTGAGAGGGGAATAATTTGAAGGTACATTTTCACACAGATGATGGTGGGTATTTGGAATGAGCTGTCAGAGGAAATGGTAGAGGCAAGAATAGTACCAATCTTTAAAAGATATTTGAATGGGTTCCTGGACAGGAAAGGTGTTGAGAGCTATGGGACAAATGCAGGCAAATGGAACTACCTAACATAGGCACTTTAGACAACATGGACAGTACGTCCAAATGGCCTGTTTCCATGCTCTTTAGCTTTATGACTCTACGACTCTGTATGAAGCCCAGAACTTTATTAATGAGACATTCTGAGATTTTCACCTGCAGGCTTTTTTTAATCATTAGCCTCTTCCTGTAAGAATCAGGTTCTCAGTAGAATTAATTAACTTGAACAAGATTAGGAAAAGTTTTCAAATTTCTTTGAACAAACATTTGAAAATCATTCCCAATTTCTCTGGTCAGTGAGGCTGCTAGGATATCATACATCCCAGAACTCAATGAAATCTTTCAGAAGGGTACAGTCCTTCTGAGTTGGGAGTTTACACTTCCTTTGAGAGGTCTTTGTTCAATACAACATGTTACTGGACTAAACTCATGTCCTATATTAAACACAAAGTACATTGCAGATGCTGTGGTCAAATCAAGATGTACAAGAAAGCTGGATGAACTCAGCAGATTGGGCAGCATCCGTTGAAAGGAGCAGTCAATGTTTCGGGTCGAGACCCTTCCTGACCACAGAATATTTCCAATCCATTCGACCAGGCTTTACAGCTAAGTGTGGGAGAGCATCTCAGAAAGCCCTATCCTTTTCAGCCTCATGCTGAGCTTCAATTTAGTCAGCATTGACCATGTGTCCGAAAGGAAACCAATTTATGCTCTAATTGTTACTGATATTGCAAATCTGAAATGAGATTGGTGGTGTTGGAAATGCTCAGCACATCATTGACCTAAACTCCAACTCTTTTTCTCTCTCTGCTTTTCCTACTTAGTATTGAAACCTTGTTACTTGTTATTTTTACAAATGACTTGTCTGCAAAACTATAAGACACAGGAGCAGTATTGGTCCATTTGGCCCAGTGAGACTTATGTCATTCAATCATAGCTGATCGTTATTCTCCCCTTCTCAGTCTCACACCCTGGAATCTTTGATGCCATGTCCAATCAAGTACCTATCGTCTCTACCTTAAATGCACCCATCGACCTTGCCTTCACAGCTGCCTGTGGTAACAATTTCCACAAATTCAATATCCTGTGGCTAAAAAAAAAGTCACCGCATCTCTGTTTTAAACGGACACCCCTCTATCTTGAGGTTGTGTCCTCTTGTCCGAGACCAACCCCCCACATGCTTTCCATATCGACTCTGCCTAGGCCTTTCAACATCCGAAAGGTTTCAATGAGATCCCCTCTCATTCTTCTGAATTCCAGCGAGTACAGACCTTGAGCAATCAAATGTTCCTTGTATGATAACCCTTTCATTCCTGGAATCATCCTTGTGAACCTCCTTTGAACCCGCTCCAATGCCAGCTCATCTTTTCTTTGAAGAGGAGCCCAGAACTGTTCACAAAACTCAAGGTGAGACCTCATCAGTGCCTTATAAAGCCTCAGCAATACATCCTTGCTCTTGTACCCTAGATCTCTTGAAATGAATGCTAACATTGCAATTGCCTTCCTCACCACCAATCCTAGCTGCAAATTAACCTTTAGGCTATTCTGCACATGGACTCCCAAGTCCCTTTGCATCTCAGATTTTTGGATTTTCTCCCCATTTAGAAAAGAGTCTGCACATTTATTTCTTCTACCAAAGTGCATGACCATGTATTTTCCAACATTATATTTCATTTGCCACTTTCTTGACTATTCTCCTAATCTAAGTCCTTCTGCAGCCTTCTTGTTTCCTCAACATTTCCTGCCCCTCAACCAATCTTCATATCATCTGAAAACTTGGTAACAAAGCTATCTACTCCATCATCTGAATCATTGATATACACCATAAAAAGAAGCAGTACCTACACCAACCCCTGTGGAACACCACTAGTCACTGTCAGCCAACCAGAAAAGGATATTTTTATTCAAATATACAGCATCCACCACATCCCTCATATCCCCTTAATCTATCCTACTTGTAATCTCCTCAAAGAATTCCAACAGGTTCATCAGGCAGGACTTTCCCTGAAGGAAACCATGCTGACTTTGTACCATCTTGTCTTGCATCATCAAATACTCAATAACCTCACCCCTAACAATTGACTCCAACATCTTCCCAATCAGAGGCTAGTCAGTGTACAATTTTCTTGCTGCTGCCTCCTTGCTTTCTTAAAGAGTAGACTGACATTTGCCATTTTCCAGTCCTCCAGAACCATGCCAAACAAATGCACATGGATCTCAACACTGATACGTCAGCACACCACTAGTCATCAGTCTTCATTCCAAGAAACAATCATCAACTGCTACCCTTTGCTTTCTACCTCTGAGCCACCTAACCAGCTAGGTGCTAAGAGGAGGAACAAGGATTGGTGCTGGATCCTGGCAGAGCAGTGTGCAGTGATTATCATGCTTTAAATACTGGTGGTACATTTCTGAGAATAACCAGACAGGAGAACCAAGTCTACTTTAAAATTTCAGGGTACTTTTTTTTTTAACCTGTTTTAATCAACAGCATTGCTGAATCTTAGAAACAAACTAATCTGTGGAGACATAAGTTGAGTATTTGATAATCGTATATTTTTGTAGTATGGGTTGCTGACCCATCGATTGGTCACTCTGTGTCCCTGTCTCAAAGTTCAAAGTAAATTCAGAATTAGAGTCAGGTTTATTATCACTGGCATGTGACGTGAAATTTGTTAAATTCATTATCAAAGTATGTATATGTTATCATATACTGCTTTGAAATTCCATTTCTTGCAGGTGTTCACAGTAGAACAGAGAGATACAATAGAATCAATGAAAAACTGCGTACAAAGACCGCCAAACAACCAGCATACAAAAGACAAACTGTGCAAATACAATAAATAAATAAATAATACTGAGAACATGAGTTGCAAAGTCCTTAAAAGTGAGTCCATAGGTTGTGGGATCAGTTCAAACTTGATCTTCGTGTAGGAGGTGACTTGAGGAAATCTCTCCTTGTCATGCAATTGATCTGAGAGCACTGGCTAAAACCATGGAGGATCTAGGTTCAGTGCAGTCTCTCTGAATGAAAATAAGAGTGCAAATGTTCTGGAGCTGAGGACTCATCAAGGGAGGTGCATGAGATGGATTGTTCTTTCAAGGAGCTGGCACAGATGCAATGGGCCAAAGGGCCTAATTTTGAATGTTAAGGATATGAGAACTGTCGACTGAGCCAGCTCTATTGAAGGCTCAACATTCTCCATCTCAAGGACATCTTCAAGAGGCAGTGCGTCAAGATAGTGGCATTCATCACTAAGGTCTTTCAGCAGCTGAGCCACACCCACTTCTCATTACTGCCATCAGAGAGAAGATACAGGAACCTGCATACCCACCGCTCAATGACTGGCTAGTCCATGCACTATTTATTTATCTTTTATAACTTAATTGTAATTTGTATGACTTTGCACTGTATTGCTGCCACAATACAAGAAAATTCACAATGCACATCAGTGATAATAAATCTGATTCTGAGGGACAATTGCCTGTAGTGAGAAAATGAGACAGTCTATTTTCTCGTTGCATAAGAACATAGAAAACAGAAGCAGGAGTAGGCTACTTGGTTTCTTCCGATTGTTCTGCCAATCAATAACGTCTTGCTTTTCATTATTGCATTGCCATTTACCTGTACTTATCTCACTCCCTTTGATCCTCTTAATATCTAAAGATGCCTCAGTCTCTGTCTTGAATATACTTAGCGAGTGAATCTTCCTCCTCTTGAGTATAGAATTTCCAAGATTTGCTACCCTCTAGGGAAGCTCTTTTTAAAAAATCCTAATTCTTGTGGTTGACTTTAGTCTGTATTTTAACCACAGTAGCACAGTTAGGGGCAAGTAAGATAAAACTTCTGCTCGTCCAATCTCTAGGACATACAGGCAAGTATGTTTAATTTTTCCCCAATTGGACAATCCCTTCTGTCCGTGAATTATTTGGTGAATCTCTACTGAACTCTTTCTAATACACTGTTTCTCTAAGTAGGGAGACCAAATCTATACAGAAAATACAGATGAGGTTTCAACAGGACCTTTTATACTTTGGTTGGATGTTGCTTGTCTTGTGCTTAAATTACATTGTAATGAAGACCAACGTAACATATACACTCAGTTGCCATTTTATTAAATACACCTATACACCTGCTTGTTTTTGCAAAATCTAATCAGCCAATTATGTCACAGCAAGTTAATGCATAAAAGCATGCAGACATGGTCAAGAGGTTCAGTTGTTATTCAGGCCAAAATCAGAATGGGGAAGAAATGTGATCTAGGAGACTTTGTCCTTGGAATGTTTGTGGTGCCAGTCGGGGTGGTCTGAATACCTCAGAAACTGATGATCTGCTGGGATTTTCATGCACAACAGAGTTTACAGAGAATGGTGTACGAGGCCTTGAGTGGCAGTTCTGTGGGTGAAACCACCTTGTTAATGAGAGAGGTCAGAGGAAAAAGCTCAAGCTGGCTCAAACTGACAGGAAGGCAACAGTAACTCAAATAATCATGTGTTACAACAGTGCAGAGTGGCATATGTATTTAGTGACCATTTTATTACATACAGGAGATACTACTAAAGTGGCCACTGAGTGTAGGGTCTTTACGCAGTTCAGCATTATTTAAAACTTGAAAATTGTATGAAATGATAGCTTTATTTTGCTTCCCACAAATGTGGAAAGCTCAGTCGGGAAAGCTGGCAGGATTAGGGAACCCTGGATATTGAGGCATGCTTAAGACTCTGGCAAGGAAAAAAAATGATGACATTCATCAGATTTCGTCAATGGGGTCAAGTGGATCCCTTGAGGAGGGAAAGAAATACGGAAGTATACTTGAAAATTAGGATAGAAAAAGGGGACGTAAGATGGCCTTGGGAAATAAGGGAAAGGAGAATGTGATGCTATAAATACAATAAGAGAATATGTTCCCTATGGATCAGTGTGCTTGTCCACTTGTACTGCACAGGAGATGGGTAACATCTTAAAAGAACACTTCCTATCTGTATCCACCTCTGAGAAGGTGAAGCTAGAGAATTCTGGGAAAGAACAATGAGGTCTTGAAATATATTTATATTACGAAAGAAGATGTGTTGGCACTCTTGAGGGAGGTAAAGGTGGATACATCCCTGGGGACTGACCAGGAATAATGTAGGAATTCAGATTTAATTTAGACATACTTGAAAGGATGCACTTTGGGAAGTTAATCCAGGGCAGGACATACACAGTAATTAGTAGGAGCCAGGAGAGAGTTTTTGAAAGGAAGGATCTCGGACCACAGGAAAAGGTCTCGAAGAGTCTTGTTAAACAGAGGAAACATGGAATCTAAACATATATTCCTTAAAAGTGTTGACACAAGTAGTCAAGGTGGTGAAGAAGGCATTTGGTATATTTACGTTTGTCAGGTGGGGCACTGCATGTAATAGTTAAGCTATTATGATACAGGCGTACAATACATTGGTAAGATCACATATGGAATTTTGAGTGCACTTTTGGTCGTTATATAATTGGCAGGATGTGATTAAATTGGAGGGGGTACAAAAAGATGAGCTGCCTATATTTCAAAGTGGATAATTATGTTAAAGATGAGGCAGCTGGTTTACAAACAGAGGCAATGTGTAGTGAGGAGAGGGTGTTGATAGGGCAAAATTGCAGTCAATTGGATGAGTTGCAATGTAAAAAGTGGACAAAATAAAAATGGATGACTACAGGACTGAAGATGTTGTATCTGAATGGTTGCTGTATAGGGAATAAGGTAGATGAACCTGTTGCACAGTTGCAGATTGGCTGGCATGATGTTGTAGGCTGATCATATGGCTGAAAGATTATAGATGTGAGCTTAATGTCCAAGGATACACATTGTATTGAAAGGTTAGGCAGGAAGGCAAAGGGGTTGGTGTTGCTCTGTTGGTAAGAAATGAAATCAAATTATTAGAAAGAGGTGAAATAGGGTCAGAAGATGTTGAATCATTGTGGATAGAGCTAAGGAACTGCAAGGATAAAAGGACCCTGATGGGAGTTGTATATAGACCCACAAACTGTAGTAAGTTTGTGGCCTACAAATTGGAATGGGAGATAGAAAATGCCCAAAAGGGTAATGTTGCAATAATCATGGGGCACTTCAATATTCAGGCAGATTGGGAAAATTGGGTTGGTGCTGGATCACAGGAGGAAGAATTTCTAGAGTACCTATGAAATGGCTTTTTAGAACAGTGTGTGGTTGAACCCACTAGAGGATCAGCTCTTCTGGATTGGGTATTGTGCAATAAACTAAAATTGTTTAGGGAGATTGAGGTAAAAGAAACTTCAGGGGGAAGTGATCATAATATGATCGAATTTGCCCTGAAATTTGGGAAGGAGATGCTAAAGTCTGATGTATCAGTATTACAGTGGAGTAAAGGGAATTACAGAGGCATGAACGAGGATTTGACCAGAATTGATTGGAAAAGAACACTAGCAGGGATGATGGCAGAGCAGAAATGGCTGGAATTTCTGGAGGAAATTTGGAAGATACAGGATAATTACATCCCAAAGAGGAAGAAGTATTCCAAAGGAAAGATGGCACAAGAGAAGTCAAAACAAACATAAAAGCCAAAGAGAGGGCATTTAATAGAGCATATAGTTAATGTAAATTTAGAGGATTGGGAAGCTTTTAAAAACCAACAGAAGGAAACTAAAAAAGTCTCATCAAGTCACACAAAATGGTGAAGGAACTCAGCAGGCCAGGCAGCATCCATGGAAAACAGCACAGTTGACGTTTCAGGCCAAAACCCTTCGACAGGACTGGAGAAAAAATGCTGAGGAGAAAATATGAAAGGTGGGGGAATGGGAGAGAGAAACGCCAGATGAAAGCTGAAACTCTGAGGGGGAGGGATGAAGCAAAGAGTTAGGAAGTTGATTGGTGAAAGAGACAGAAGGCCATGCAAGAAAGAAGAAAGGGGGGTGGGGAGGAGTACCAGAAGGAGGCAATTGGCAGGCAGAGGGTGGAGGCATTACTAGGAGTTTGAGAAATCAACGTTTATGCCACCGGGTTGGAGGCTACCCAAATAGAATATAAGATGCTGTTCCTCTAACTTAAGTGTGGCCTTATCATATCAGAGGAGGAGGCCATGGATGGATATATCAGAATGGGAAGTGGAATTAAAGTGGCTGGTCACCAGGAGGTCACACTTGTTCCGGCAGACGGAGTGTAGATGCTTGGCGAAGACTCTCGAACTACATCAGGTCTCACCGATACACAAAAGGCCACACCAGGAGTACCAAACACAGCAAATGGCCCCCAACAGACTACAGGTGAAGTGTTGCCTCACCTGGAAGGACTGTTTGGGCTCTGAATGGTAGCGAGGGAGAAGATGTCGGGCAGGTGAAGCACTTGTTCTATTTGCAAGGATAAATGCCAGGAGGGAGATCAGTGGAGAGGGACAAATGGACCGGGGAGTTGCATAGGGAGTGATCCCTGCAGAAAGTAGAAAGTGGGGGAAGGAAGGGAAAGATGTGTTTCATGGTGGGATCCATTTGGAGGTGGTAGAAATTGCTGTAACTTATGTGCTGGATATGGAGGCTGGCAAGGTGGTAGGTGAGGACAAGAGGAATCCTATCCCTGTTAGTGTGGCAGGAGGATGGGGTGAGAGCAGACATGTGTGAAATGGAAGAGATGTGTTAGAGGGCAGCATTGATGGTGGAGGGAGGGAAGCCCCATACTTTGAAGGAGGAGGACATCTGTTTTGCTCTCAAATTTAAAGGCTCATCCTAAGAGCAGTTGTGATGGAGACAGAGGAATTGAGAGAAGGGGATGGCATTTTTACACGTAACAGTGTGGGAGGCGGTATAGTTCAGGTAGCTGTGAGAATTCATGGGTTTGTAATAGACATCAGTAGATAAGCTGTCTCCAGAGATAGAGACAGTGAGATCAAGAAAGGGGAGGGAGGTGTCAGAAATGGACCAGGTAAATTTGTGGGCAGAATGGAGGTCGGAGACAAAGTGGATGAAGTCGACGAGTTCCGCAGGGGTGCAGCAGAAAAGTGTAGTTTGGGTACCAGTGTAGGCTTGGAACATAGACTGTTCCATGTAGCCAGCAAACAGGCAGGCATAGCTGGGACCCATGGCTATACCTTTTGTTTGAAGGAAGTGGGAGGAACCAAAGGAGAAATTATTTAGAGTGAGGACAAGTTCTGCTAGGCAGAGGACAGTGGTGGTGGAGGGGAACTGGTTGGGTCTGGTGTCCAGAAAGAAATGGAGAACTTTGAGGCCTTCCTGGTGGGGGAATGGAGTTGTATATGGACTGGACATCCATAGTAAAAATAACATGATGGGGGCCAGGGAACGAAATTATTGAAAAGATCCAGAGCAGGTGAAGTGTCACAGATGTAGGCAGGAAGGGACTGAACTAGGGGGAATAAAACAGAGATAAAGCAGGTACGAGTTTAGTGGGGCAGGAACAAGCTGAAACAATGGGTCTATCTGGATGAACAGGTTTATGGATCTTAGGTAGGAGATAGAAACAAGAGGTGAAGGAGCTATGAGGTTGGTGGCCATGGATGGGAGATCCCCAGAGTAAATAAGGTTGGTGATGGTGTGGGAGACAATGACCTGGTACACCTTAGTGGGGTCCTGTTCGAGGAGTTAGTAAGAGGAGGTACTGAGAGTTGTCGCTGGGCCTCAGCAAGGCAGATGTCAGTACACTAGATGACTACAGCACCTCCCTTATCTGCGAGTTTGATACTGAGGTTAGGATTGGTGAGGTGGGAGTGCAGAGCAATGTGTTCAGAAGGAATGAGGTTTGGAATTTGGGAGAGGAGTGCTGAAATTGAGACATTTGATGTCCCACTGGCAGTTGGCTATGAAAAGGTTCACCGCAGTCAGAAGACGAGCATTGTGTCCAGGAAGAAGAAGAAGGTTGAAGATGGACGAGGGATCATTGGTAAGGGATGCAGAGTCCTTGCCAAAGAAACAGGCTCAGAGACAGAGGCAACAGAAGAACTCAGTATCATGAACTCACTGAGGTGTGACTGCAGAGGGACAAAGGTAAAGCCCTTTCTGAGGACAGAATGTTCTGCCTCAGAGAGGGGAAGGTCGGAGGGGATGGTGAAGACCCGGCATGGATGAACGAAATGGCCTAACTCTGATCCTGTATCTTCTTGTCTTATTGGGCTAAGATTCACAAGGATGTTGCTAAGACTGGAGGGCTTGAGCTATAAGGGGATATAGCCCACAATTATCCTAATAGTTGCAGACATAACTAAAAGTTGTGCCATTTGCTGATGACACAACTATTGTTCACAAACTTCTGACGGTGATGAGGAGCATACAGGAGTGAGATAGATCAGTTGGTTGAGTAATGTCACAGCAAGATTAGTAAGACCAAGGAATTGATTGTCGACTTCAGGAAGCGGAAAATCCATCAGTTCTCACCAAAGGAATAGCAGTGCAAAGGGTGAGCAGTTTCAAGTTCCTGGGTGTCAACATCTCTGAAGGTCTATCTTGGGCCCAAAATACTGATACAATTATAAAGATGGCACAACATGTAGCTATATTTCATTAGCAGTTTGAGGAGACTTGGTATCTTACAAAAGACTCCAGGAAATTTCTACAGATGTACTGTGGAGAGCAATCTAACTAATTGGTTGCATCACCATCTGGTACAGAGGGACCACAGAGGATCAGAAAAAGCTACAGAAAATTGCAAACTCTGCCAGCTCCAACATGGGCACTAGCCTCCTCAGTATCGAGGGCATCGTCAAAAGGCGCTGCTTCAAAAATGCAGCATCCATTATTGACCCCTCATCACCCAGGACATGCCCTCTTTTCATTGCTACCATAAAGAAGGAGGTACAGAAGATCCACACTCAATGTTCTGGAAACAGTTTCTTCCCATAAATTTATGAATGGACAATGAACCCGTGTACACAACCCCACTATTTCTGTCTGTTTTTGCTCTCTTTTTGCACTATTTATTTAATGTGTATATATATTACTTATTGTAATTTATAGTTTTTAAATTATATATTGCAAAATACTGCTGGCGCAAAGCAACAGATTTCATGACATGTGCCAGCAGTACTAAACCTGATTGTGATTCAGCTGTTTTCTCTAGAGCAAAGGAGGCTAAAAGTGATCTAAAGAACATAGAACATTGTACACTATAGCACAGTACAGCCCTTTGGTCCCCAATGTTATGCCAAACTTTTAGCCTACTCTGAGGTCAATCTAACCCTTCCTTACCATATGGCCTTCAATTTTTCTATCATCCATGTCCCTATCTAAGAGTTTCTTAAATGCCCCTAAGGTATCTGCGTCTACTACCACCCCTGGCCAGGTGTTTCATGCACACTCCACTCTCTATGCAAAAAATATACCTCTGATATCTATACTTTCTTCCAAACACCTTGAAATGATGCCCCTGGGAAATGCCTTTTATCATCTTGTACACCTTTATCAAGTCACCTCTCATCCTCCTTTGCTCCAAAAAGAAAAGCCCTAATTCACTCATCCTATCCTCATAAGACATGCTGTCTAATCCAGGCAACATCCTGGTAAATTCCCTCTGCACATCTCTTTAAAATTTCCACATCCTTCCTATAAAGAGGAGGCTCTGATCAATTGTTGATGGATAATCAGTTCCAGGGAACTATAAGAACAATATTAATGATCACAAAAATATATATTTTACATAATGATAATGTCTCCTAAACTCACATGTTTGTTCCTTGCATAGGTAGGACTTTGCCACTGGAATAGAGCAATGTTTAAATGCAACTTGGGATTCCATTGTGAGCAGAATTCCTAATTATTCTTTGCTGTGTGAGCAGTTAATATAGACCAGAAGATCATAAAATACAGGAGCAGAATTATGCCATTTGGCCGATTGATTCTGCTCTGCCATTTTGTCATGGCTGATCCATTTTCCCTTCAGTCTCAATCTCCTTCTTCTTACCCATACCCCCTTCTGCCCTGACCAATCAAGAATCTATCAACCTTTGTCTTAAATATACATAAAGAGTTGGCTGCCACAGCTGCCTGTGGCAATGAATTCCATGGATTCACCACTTTCTGGCTAAAGAAATTCCTCATCTCCGTTCTAAAAGGTCGCCCCTCTATTTTGAAATTGTGCCCTTTGGTTTTAGATGCTCCCACCTGAGGAAAAATCCTCTCCACATCCACTGTATCAAGGCCTTTCACCATTCGATAGGTTTCTATGAGGTCACCTCTCATTCTCTGAATTCCAGTGAATACAGGCCCAGAGTCACCAAACACTCTTCGTGGCCGAAAGACAAAGTTTAGTAAGCTCCTATAAACTTACAGAAATTTTTACTATCATAGATACTCTAGAATAAATATCTTTTATTGCCTGGCATCAGCTGCAACTCATGCTATAACCTATGGCAAACACGAGGAAATCTGCAGATGCTGGAAATTCAAGCAACACACACAGAATGCTGGTGGAACGCAGCAGGCCAGGCAGCATCTATAAAGAGAAGCACTGTCGACATTTCAGGCCGAGACCCTTCGTCAGGACAAAGGGTCTCGGCCCGAAACGTGGACAGTGCTTCTCCTTATAGATGCTGCTTGACCTGCTGTGTTCCACCAGCATTTTGTGTGCGTTGCTATAATCTATGGGAAGTGTTTTTAAAAGTGATGCTCATCGTGTTCTTAAAGTGGATATATTAACATTAGAATTTAGAACCTAATGACACAACACTAGGGTCAACATTCCAATCAAGTCAACATTCTCTGGAAACTATGTGAATGAGAAAGGATCATCTAACACTTTTTGTAGACCCATAGCATGCCTCAAGTCATGTCTTACATTCTGCTTGTAATTTTTCTTTCCTATAAGCTTATTTCTGCTTCATCACCTCTTTATCAATTGTACCGAGGTGACTGCATCTGGCTGATTCATGTCACTGCTTGTGGTGTAATTACTTTTATTGTTACATCAGGAAGTAGGGGAGGAGGGTAAAAGAAAATTAAAGAAGGCAGGCCCTTTAAAGAGCCTTGGCCAAATAAAACCTGGTTTATGGGAAACTGGTGAGAAAAAAATATGGTTTAAAATGAGCTCATTATATTTGTGAAGTCAACTTAAAAGCCTGTTTATTCTGGAAATAAGACTGATGTCAATTATATTTAGAATATTTGAAAGAATCAAAGAGTCCGGACTTTTATAATGTTCAGCACCCCTTGGAGATGTTTATCTGGGTTCATTCCTCAGTCCATGCAAGAATGAATATCATACTAGCCCCGGCTGTTACATCTTATTCTCCCCTCCCAGACATTGGAGCTGAAGTCTTTCTGTCACAAGTGTTCCACATTTCAGAGTTCACCCCAAGTGCACTAACAAAATTGTAGTTTGCATTCAAAGGAGCTGTTTTGTATGGAACTTTGAAGGTTTCAATCTATAATCTATTTCAACTGGAAAAATAAACTTCCTTGTTACTGACTGAAATGTAGTTTCCAGATGTCGGGGTCAGAGGTCCAGGATAAAAGTATCAGTTTTAGGGCCTTTCCAGCTACAAGTCGCATCCAATGTGTGGGGTTGATGATGGAAGCAGCTGGTTCATGAATTGTCTCTCTTTCCTCCTTCATTCTCTCTCTGTGAGTGGTCCTATTCTATACCAATAAATTCTGACACACATGTTTATCTTTCAGACACTTAGTGCTGTTTTCAAGCTTGAAGCGGGGGCAGCAAGTTTAAGCTTATAACCATTACCTGACTACTGGAATCATTTTTAACTTCTCTTAAATGCTTGGATTTGCCATCTTTCCTCATGTTAGCATGACTCCATTCCCAAAGGACTTTCTGAACAGATTCTTAAAGTACTGCTCTATTTCTGTAGGGCTATTGCAAGCTAAAAGATGGCAAGAGCAGTTATGAATTTATCAAGGTTCGTTTTACAAGTCTAATGCAGAGAAGGCCTTCTTACACATTCTACTGATTTTCTTGAGCATCCTATGTTGGTTTCTGGGAAGAGATGCAAAAATGTGTAATAAAAGAAACACAGAACAGCCCTTGGAAGAGTTCCAATGCTACCAAATTCATGAGCAATGCTATAAAAGTATTTCAAAAGCGTTCCATGTGTGATAAATATTTGGGCATGAGCAAGATTTTGTATAGGTATTTTAAATTCAATGCAGACTTGCTCTTACTGGTATTTATTCATTATAGTTGTTTGATGTATGGCATCTCTTCTCTCTTGTATCAATCAATGCTTGTTGGCATTGCTTTGTCCCAGAAGCAAAGCTTCCAAGATTTTGTTATATTTAGACTCGTGTTTAGGGACCCAAGAGAGAAAGAAAGAAAAATTATTTTGAGCCATTAATCCTGCATGAAAAAAAAGCATGCATCATGCTTCAATGGAAGACTTCTGCAGAACAAGTGGGTTGATCAGGCAAAAATCTATATATCTTGATGAATGAATCCAGGGTTTGTTGCTGTGAATGGAATTCTCAGGGCCCCAAAGTATTGGTGAAAATTTACAGTTAAGTCTAATTTCATACCAAATTGATTTCACGATCTGTATTTTATCATGCATAACAAAGATATTCATTTGTTGACATTTGAATGAAAGATGCTTTATTAGCAGGATTTCCTGCAATAAGTAGGCAATCAAGTTGAAGTTTCATTATCATCCAACCATACATACATGAATATAGCCAAATGAAATAGTTTTCTGCCGCAGCCAAGGTGCAAAACATGTTACCAAAAGCACACAGCACATAGCACATATTTATGATAGTCATACTATCACAAAAAATAATATAACCGGAGTGGCATAGCCTGTAGATGGTGCTTGGGAAGTTGTTCTGTTACAGCATGTTCTTCCACTGAATGAACACTGGGGGCAGCACCTCTGGGAGGGGTCAGCCCCACAAATCCAGTAGGGATTCCAGTGCACCTACAGAGGCCTCTGCTCTTTCCCACACTGCATGAGGGCCCAATCAACACCACCACTGAGCAATGCAGCTCCCCTGCCTTCCCCTGCACCACCAGCTACTTAAACGGACTTGCAGTAGTCTGCGTCACCAATGTCCAACAATACAAACATCCAAGACATGCACCACGCATTGTCTTGGCACAACTACAGTATGAATCAAGCCCAGGTGAGAACACACCAATTGTATGTAATAATTCCAGTTCCATCAATATTGATCACCTCACTGAGGGGGTAGACCTGTAGTCCACGATGCTCCTAAAATCCAGCAGTGCCTTGCAATTGTAAAAAGGTTGTAAACGATGAATAATTACACTTTTGGTTGGTCACAGAGAGGCCACTGTATCCAAGCACACCGCCATCTTGCGCTCACTCAGTGGCCACTTTATTAGGTACACGTGTACATCTGCTCGTTAATGCAAATATCTAATCAGCCGATCATGTGGCAGAAATTCAATGCATAAAAGCATGCAGGCATGGTCAAGCGGTTCAGTTGTCTTTCAGGCCGGCCAGCCACCAGAATGGGGAAGAAATGTGATGTCAATGACTTTGACCGTGGAGTTATAGCTGGTGCCAGATGGGGTGGTTTGAGTACCTCAGAAGCTGCTGATCTCCTGGGATTTTCATGCACTACGCTCTCTGGAATTTACAGAGAATGGTGTGAAAAACAAAACAAAAAAAAAATCCAGTGAGCAGCAGCTCTGGTGGATGAAAATGCCTTCTTGATGAGAGAGGTCAATGGCCAGACTGTTTGAATTTGACAGGAAAGCGACAGTAATTCAAATAACCATGTGTTACAACAGAGGTGTGTAGAATGATATCTGTGTATGCACAACACATTGAATGGGCTACAGCAAGAGAAGACCGCACCAGTAACTCTCAGTGTTGCAGCTGACCTGTAAACATCATCCTCACCCTACCAGATCTGCACTGATCATCAAACTCCAATCTCAATTTATTCTCCCCACATTCGCAGCAACACCTCCAGATTCTACATCCCATCTGCATATTTGATCAAGTTACAGTAGCCAATGAATGTACTGACCTGCACCTCTTTGCGGTGCAGGAGGAAATCGGACCACCCAAGGGAAAAATCATGTCTTCACAGGGTAAATGTAGAAATTCCGCACAGACAGTACCCGAGGTTCAGATTGAAAAGCTGTACCACATTTATTAGAGTGCCTACCAGCTTATGTTGCAACTTTATGAAACTCTGGTTGGGCCACATCCGCATTCAGTTTTGGTCGCCCCATTATAGAAAGGATGTGAGGACTTTGGAGAGGTGCAGAAGAGGAGAAGCAGGATCTGCCTGGATTGGAGAACATGCGTTATAAGGAAAGGTTGGATAAAACAAGGCTTTTTTTTTCCTCTCTGAAGCGACCAAGGCTAAGGGAAGGCTTGATAGAAATGTATGAGATTATGGAAAAAAAATAGAATAGGCAACTGATATCTCTTTCCACAGGGTCAGAATGTCTCATACTCAAGGGTGTGCACTTAGGGTGAGAGAGGGTAAACTCAAAGGGGAATGTGAAGGACATGTTTTCATGCAGAGTTGTGAGTGACTTGAAAGTATTGCCAGGAATGAGGTCAGAGGCAGATACAACAAAGACACTTAAGAGATGATCTTAGATAGGTACATCAATGTGCAGAGAATGGAGAGACATGGGCTTTGTGTAGGTATAAAAGATTAATTTTGTTAGGCATTTAATTACAAGTTTAATTTGTTTGGCACTACATTGTAGGCTGAAAGGTCTGTTCCTGTGCTGTACTGTTCAAAGTTGAATGCACAATACTACAAATCCTTTGATGCAGTCCCTAAATTGGATTTAAAACTTTAATTATGTTCTTGTGCATCTTTGAGCATTCTGCATTATCAATGCAACTAATCACCTCCCACCTCTCCCTATTATAAACAGTCTATCTTTTCCATGTTTATTGTCAGTAATAGCTAACAAATCTTTTGCATTATTCCAGAAGTGATTGAAAAGAAAGTGCTGATGACGGTGCCAATGGTAAGGGATAATGAGAATCACCAGGTGTTCCAGGAACTGCGGCACACTCCAGTGAAGAGGAAGTGTAAAGATGCTTAAAAGACTTTCTGGTGATGGCATCCACGCTTTATTTTGGTCTAGAATCTAGTCAGAGAGACCTGCCACCTGAGTAAAGGGCAGATTTAACAAGCATTCACCTGCTGGCATCTGTGTAGCCTAACCTGCACCATAGAGGTGGTATCAATTATACTGAAGTTGATCATTGCTCTGCACTTTGAAGATACCACCTTTGACGTAAGTTGAAGGCTTGTGGAGAGTGTTTATTGCTGCTACTGCCTGTGCTGTCGACTAGGTATCAGATATAGAACATGCGGGCTTTGCCTACTCCAGGTGATCCTGGCGATAAGAGGAGCAGGAATGGCATCATTCTCCTCCACACTGAAGGGCCTGGAAATGAAAATATATTGTTTGAGATTTCCATCACCTGAATGTACGTAGTCCCCAAGAAAATTAAGCGGGTGTTGGATCAAGAGTGAGTGCAGTTGTACTGCAGTTGTACAAGTCCTTGGTGAGACCGCACCTAGAATATTGTGTGCAGTTTTGGTCCCCTAATCTAAGGAAAGACATTCTTGCCATAGAGGGAGTACAGAGAAGGTTCACCAGATTGATTTCTGGGATGGCAGGACTTTCATAAGAAGAAGGACTGGATCGACTAGGCTCATACTCATGGGAATTTAGAAGATTGAGGGGAGATCTTATTGAAACGTATAAAATTCTAAAAGGATTGGACAGGCTAGATGCAGGAAGATTGTTTCCGATGTTGGGGAAGTCCAGAACAAGGGGTCACAGTTTAAGGATAAAGGGGAAGCCTTTTAGGACCGAGATGAGGAAAAACTTCTTCACACAGAGAGTGGTGAATCTGTGGAATTCTCTGCCACAGGAAACAGTTGAGGCCGGTTCATTGGCTATATTTAAGAGGAAGTTAGATATGGCCCTTGTGGCTAAAGGGATGAGGGGGTATGGAGAGAAAGCAGGTACAGGGTGCTGAGTTGGATGATCAGCCATGATCATACTGAGTGGCGGTGCAGGCTCAAAGGGCCGAATGGCCTACCCCTGCACCTATTTTCTATGTTTCTATGAGTGGAATTTGTTGTGCAAGTGCTCATTCCAAAATAATGTGTCAATTGATCAAAGTTAAAGATGAGGTGCCTGAAGTTGCTGGGACATGTGCAATACATATTGGTGTGTCTCATCATCATCATTAGAGATTGAATGGTAAAGAACTTGGTCATAAATTGTTTCAACATTTCCCAGGAAGGTATGTGAGGAAATGTGAAGAAAATTTGCAGCTCAGAGTCCATGTCTTATTCCTGGAACTACTCGACAGTGAAATGTTTCTATTTGGTCATGTAGTTAAATAGGCAGGGTTTTTCATTAGGCTGAAGACATTGAATGCCTTCAGAATGCACTGAGAAACAGCACTTATACTGCATAACCAAAAGAAATCATGTTCATTTGCAAGATAACACACGAATAATTTACACATTGAGTCTCTAAACTTGAAAGTGCAAACCCAACATCTATGAAACTATTGCATTGCTTTAGAAGTTGGTGCACCATGTAAGTCTGGATTGATAAGAGCACATGTGGTTAAATAAAAAACAGCACATTCTATGATTAATATACATCACAGTGCCTCTAGATCTATTCACCCCTGTCCAATTAAATGTACTTGCAGCCAACTTCATGGAGATCCAATCAAAGGAATATTTTCCCCTAAGTTCATAAGCTCAGAGGACAATAATAGCTTTGTTATTAACATTCCATTCAATGCTAACCAACTCAGCAATGATAGAAAATTGAGCTAGGCAACTCATTCCAAATATTCCACCTGGAAAGAATTGTTAATTCATTAGAATACCCTGTTGCATTGCATTTTCGGGGGATAGTTGTTTTTTGGAAAAAAAAATCCAACGTAACAACCTTCCAGGAATGCGTAGACTTACTGATATGTTGTTATAAAATGAATCTGTTTTTTTTTGTTCTCCCTCATTTTTTGTCTGCCTTTATTCAGTGGGGGTCAGTGCTGGGAGAGGGATCAGGTGAAGCAGTCTGGTGAGGTGGGCAATGAAGTGGCTTGTGGTGCTTTACAAGCATGGCTAGTGCTGACATAGCCAAGGGCTTGTGCGGAACAGAGAGCAACGCTGGCTTTGTGACTCAGACCCTTCGCCAGCCTGAGCACAGCTGCAACCATAGCAACGCCTTTGCCACTGAAAACGAACTCGCGGGCATTCCTGAACCTAAGTCTGGCAGGCAGAGTGAAATAAGAGTTGTCATGGAGATAGTGTCAGGTACCCCTGCCGTTGGAAAAAAGGCAGAGCCTGCTGGTTATGTCTCTTGCACTTTAAGTGTTGAAATTCAAAGGGCGCAGAATATTCTTAAACCCATTTTCCCGTTCAGTGCATTCATCAAAAGTTGCCAAAAGCAGGGTAGCTAAACAAGGCTAGTGGTTAAACAGCTGTAGCAGCCATCAAAGTACTTGGCTTAAATTACTTTAAAGCATCAAGCGACAAAAACCAAATTAGCTGGTATAGCATCAGACATCTGTTCATAGCTGTAGGATCTGATTAAAGTCAAACTCTAGAATGAATGAACTGCTGTAGGATCAGACTGCAAAGATTCACCACCAGCCATTTTTGATGGATGGACCAGCTTCCTCGTTGTAGGTATGAAAAGAAGACAAGCATGAAATTAATCTCTGCTCACTGATATCATCTGTTGATTGCACTTCAATGGACTGAGAGCTAATGCAACCAGCTATGATGATCACACAACTCATACAAAATACTGGAGGAACTCATCAGGTCAGGTATCATCTATGGAACTGAAGAAGGGTCTTGGCCTAAAATGTCGCCTGTTTATTCATTTCCATAGATGCTGCCTGACCTGCTGAGTTCCTCCAGCGTATTGTGTGTGTTGCTCTGGATTTCCTGCATCTGCAGACTTTCTTGTGTTTGTGATCATCGCACATCTGTCCAGAACTAGTAACAGAAAACAACTCTAGAAAAACAAATGAAGGATCATAGCATTAAAAATTGGGAGGGATAAGTATTATAAAGATTTAAATGCACAAGACATTGGAGGAACTCAGCTGGTCAGGTAGCATCTATGGAGGGAAATGGACTGTCAAACTTTTGTGTTGAAAAGTTTCACCTTGGCAATACAGTTTATGCCACATATCAGCAACTGCAGTTTTTTTTTGTTTCTCTGAGGTCTAATCAAACCTAAATTGATCCTCTGGTCAGTTTCTTTAATAAATATAGTGCTTGCCTCAGGCAAGGTTTGCCTTCCCACTTCTGATTAATTAAGAAGCACTAGGCACTGATCAGGAAACAATGAGTTTTCTTTTTTACTCGACAATGAGCCAGAATTGAGTTAAAATGGAAATTTGGTGCATACACACACAAAAAAAAGCACAGAGCTTAAGCGTTGATTGCTGTGCTCTCAGGTTCCAATTATAATATGGATTCCTTTAAGGCAAACAGATGTTTTAACTTCTAATGCATAAGCAAATGATAGTCAACATATCAGCATTTTAGACCATGGTATAAGTGTTAGCAGTAACAGTGTAATTGTCCTCTGCAATGGGAAGTATCCAGTGCACTGGCATATCCTGTACGTTTTATCTTCATACACAGTAAAGAAATTAATCAACATGCTTAAATAAAAAAGCTTGCTAGCAGAGCAAAAACCAAAGGAGGTTCCACAATTTCAGCTAGCATCTCAACAATAAAAAATAGATCAGTGTAAAGGGTCTAAATTTTGGCATCTCACAGAGGCTAATGTGTAACATTTTGGATTCGACTATTTACTTTCCATTAGATCATAAGACATAAGAGCAGAATCAGGCCATTTGGCCACTGTCTGCTCCGCCATTAGATCATGGCTGATTTATTTTCCTTCTCGAATCCATTCCCTTGCCTTTTCCCTGTTACTGTTGATGCCTCTACTAATCAAGAACCTATCAACCCAATGACTTGGCCTCTACAGGCATCTGTGGCAGTGAATTTCACAGATTCACCACCTTCTGGCTAAAGAAATTCTTCCTCATCTCTGTCCTAAAGGGACATCCTTCTATTCTGAGGCTGTGCTCTCTGGTCCTAGACTTCCCTACTATTGGAAACATATTCTCCATGTCCACTCTTTCTAGGCCTTTCAATATTTGGTAAGTTTCAACAAGGTTTCCCCCGACCCGTTCTTCTACACTCCATCCAGTACTAGCCCAGAGCTATCAGATGCTCCTCATATGTTAACCCCTTTTATTCCTGGTATCATTTGTCTGTGTCTCCTTTGGACTGTCTCCAATGCCAGCATATCCTTGTGTAGATAAGGGGACCATAACTGCTCACGATACTCCAAATGTGGTCTGATCAATGCCCTACAAAGGCTCAGGAAGCCTTATAATTTTTTAAAATATGTATAAATTCTTATTACAATTTACGCATAGAACGTAAAACATAGAGATTTTCAGCACATTACAGGCCCCTCAGCCCACAACGTTGTGCCGACCATGTAACCTACTCTAGAGTCTGGCTAGAATTTCCCGAGCGCAGAGCTCTCTACTTTTCTAAGCTCTATGTAAATGCATATAACAAGCATTGTATGGTTATAAGAGTTGTGTGACATTGTGGTCAAGATGGCATCAAGATGTGATGTCCCTCATGGTTCAGATTTAATGCCTTTTACATTTGTAGCAACGGTTATGGGGACAGTACTGGGAGTTGGGCTCAGGTTAGGGACGTTGATGAGGGAGTGTTAGAGGTCAGAAGCAGCAAATGAGGAGTCAAGGGCAGGAGTTAGTGTTAAGGTCAAAATGGCACTGAACTGTGGTATCTGTCAATGTGGAGGCTCAGATTTTATTGTTTTTTTAGGCTTGTAATGATTCTTCGGGACCATGTGAGGAGCTAGTGAGTCAGGTTAGGGTTTATGAACAGGGATGAAGCAGATTTAGAGGTCCAGGGCGGTAAACAAAGAGGTAGGGCAGGAGCCAGTGTTCAGAGTCCAGATTGGAAAGCTATGCATTTGGAGGTCAGCGAACCCAGAGGTCAAGTCGGCAGGTAATGAGGAACCCAGTATTCCCCAAGCTATCGGGTTCCGGACTTTGCTCTGTACAAGCAGGGGTCCTGAGGGCCAGTAACCCTCTAGGTCGCAGGTCTATGTGAGTCCAGACGTTGAGGCCCAAAGTTCAAATCTATGATTGATGAATCCTGAGGTCAAGGCACAAAGGTCAAATTCATGATCAGAAAGTCCCGGGGTTGATATCTGGAGGACTGTGAAGTTCAGAGGGCAAAGCTAAAGCTTGAATTGCAGAGCATGTGGGTCCAGAGCATAAAGCCTGAAGGTCGAAGACCCGAGTTGGTGGATCTGAACGTAGAGGCCCGATGTCTACGAGACTGCTAGTCTGGGCCAAGGACTGGAGTTTGGATGCCTGATGTCTGTGAGTCTGAGACTGATTGCTTGGGGAGGTCTGTCCCGGGGTTGGAGGTCTGTCTCTGTGGGCATGCTATGTTGGTGCTGGAATGTGTGGTGACACTTGTGAGCCCCCAGCACATCTTTGGGTGTGTTGGTTGTTAATGCAAATGCTGCATCTCATTGGATGTCTCAATGCATAAGTGATAAATGAATCTGAATAGGAACTCACATGGCACACTTCTTGAGTGCAGTAACTATAGGAATACAGGGTCCAGGACAGCAGAGTAATTAGCAACGAAGAAACCAGATAGTAGAAAATACTAATACGCTTGCCTCAGCAAATAAGACTTGTCCTTATTTTTAATCACTGTTATTTTTAATGATAGTCGTTCTAAGTAGATAGTGGCCGTGTGCAGATGGAATTAGACCAGGCAGATGGAATTAGCTTTTATAGGCAACATGTTCAGGGGAGACATGGTGGATTGATTGGCCTGTTCCTCCCTATACTGTTTTGTTTCTATGTTAACTTTCTCATCATTGGTTTGAAACTTCCTCATTGCTCTGCTCCTTGATCTCCATGTGAGTCTCCATAGTTGCAGACTTTTTGTGAACTCCACATCCTTGCTCATTGCTGATTTTAATTATTTCAGCAGTGACAGTTAGGCCTTTTTGTCCTGAGCTCTGGTATCCAGTTCTTGGCCCTCTCTGTCTCTTTGCTTCTGGACCTCTCTTCCTTTAAGGCATATTTGAAGTCCAGTTCAAAATCTCTAGTATATAAATCTAGAGTTCAATGTCTAGAAATTAATCTATTAATAGACAATAAGTGCAGGAGTAGGCCATTCGGCCCTTTGAGCCAGCACCACCATTCAATGTGATCATGGCTGATCATACACCATCAGTACCCCATTCCTGCCTTTTCCCCATATCCTTAGACTCCGCTATCTTTAAGAGGTCTATTGGTGATGTTGTATCAAGTCTGTTTATTAATACTTCTGCAAAGTACTTTTTGATCCACTTTCCAGAGTAAGGCTCCACATAAATTCCAGAGTATCTTCTTTCAAACAGCATGCATGCTCATAATAGAAACAAAATTCTGCAGATGTTGGAAATTTTGGTCAACACACATACAAGTCAGGCAGCATCTATGGAGTCAAATGTTTCAGGCCATGGCCCTTCACCAGTCCTGATGAAGGTTATCGGCAAAAAACACAACTGTTTATTCTCCACCAGCATTTTCTGTGCGTTGCAGATGCTCATCATCATTATGTGTCGTGTTGTATGACATGGACAATCATGATCTTTACGCTGTTGTTCTTATTCTTTTCTCTGTTCATGACCATGATTGTTCTTGGCAATTTTTTTCTACAGAAGTGGTTTTGCCATTGCCTTCTTTACAAAATGGGTGACCCCGGACATTATCAATACTCTTCAGAGATTGTCTGCCTGGCGTCAGTGGTCACATAACCAGGACTTGTGATATGCACCAGCTGCTCATACGACCATCCACCACCTACTCGCATGGCATCTTGTGACCCTGATTGGGATGTTAAGCAGGTGGTACACTTTGCCCAAGGGTGACAAGCAGGCTAGTGGAGAGAGGGAACACTGTACACCTCCTTCAGTAGACACTTATTTCCACACCGCCACCCTGATGCTCCTAATACTGCACTTAAAATTAACTAGTGGCAAGCAAATATGATGAAAGTTGGAAATCTGAAATAATGTCAGTAAGTACTGCAAATACTCAACAAGTCAAGCAGTATCTGTGGAGAATTTTTGGCTGATATCTTTTATTTGCACTGTTATTTGGTATGTTATGCCCTGTTCAGTGAATACAAGAAAACAGCTATACAATGTAAAAGAAAGATTGAAGAGGATTGCAGTTGTGATGTTTGATATTCAGGCCAGAATTAATATTATATTAATATTAATATGTAGTTCAATGTTATTTAACTCAAATGTTGTAAATTTCATGAATAGCTCTTGATTCCCATTTTAGCATGAAACATTTGTTACTGATTTGAATTATTATAGGTGTAACTAAGGACCATAGATCAGTAGAACTGGATATACAATAGATAACTTGTTTTCTGAAACTGGTGATAACTTTATATAAAATGCTGGTGCTGGGAATGCATTTTACATGTTGGATTAGTCTTGTGTGTAAGGATAGTAATATATCCATGTGGTTGCCAGTAATTTCAGATCACCTGTAGTTATCCATGGTTGCATAAATCTTGGCAATGCCATCATGCACTTAACAAATTCAATGAAAGAAACACATTAGAAAAACGAATTAAGGATGCATTTGACCAAAATAATACAGGAGCAGGATTAGACCACTTGGTCCTTCCAATCTGCTCCACCATTCATTAAGATCTTGGCTGATCTGACGCAGCTTCACTATCTTCATCTCCCTTGATTCTTGACCCAAAATTCATCACTTTGAATGAAGTCGGTGGCTGGCCTTCTGCAGCTATCCTGGATAGAGAAATCCAAAGCTTTTCCAGCCTGTGAGTGAAGATGCTTCTCTCCATCTCAATCCAATATGGTCTTCTCTTATCCTAAGACTGTGACTCCTGGTTCTTCATTCTTTAATTAAGGAACTGCTCTTTCTGCAGCAGCCTGTAAGAAATATGTAAGGGTCAAAGAAATCACGTCTCAGACTTTGGAACTTTAGCGAATACAGATCTTGTCTATACAGTCCCTCTTCAAAGATTGGAAAGACCAGTGCAGTGAATTTTGTTGCAAGCCCTCTATGACAAGCATATATATATTTTTTTAAAGTAATGAGACCAAAACTATACACAATATTTTATGTGGTGTTAGCAAGATTCTATATGATTACAGGCATCTTTACTTTTACACTTAAACACTTCTGAAAAATTGTCAACGTACCACTTGCCCTCCCAATTCCTTGCTCCACCTGCATGCTATGCTTAGTTCCCTTTGAAAGTCAATCGTTCCCAACCTATCACCATTTAAAAGTATCCTGCATGACCACAATGTCATACAGGAGCAGGATTAGACCATTTGGTCCTTCCAATCTGCTCCACCATTCATTAAGATCTTGGCTGATCTGACGCAGCTTCACTTAATGAACAGTTCATTAAGATGTAGGCATGAGCATTTCTTAGGCATGTAACTCTCTTGCCTCAGTGTCTGACTTCAGAATTTTTTGTACCTTAGTGCAGGACTGAGGGAATACAACACTGTTGGAGATATAATCATTCAAATGACATTTTAACCCAATATTCCAATTGTTCTGTCAGGTGGATATGTAGCTAAAGAATAAAAATGATATATCTTTGAAGGTACTCAGTCATCCAGGTCATTGTATATCAAGCAGTAGTAAATCAAGCAATTGGACTCGCTGTGTCATCTAGAAGACATTTTACCACTCATCCAAGAGGCTCCTTCTGTTCTGCCTCTGTGAACTGTTTAAAGGTATAGCAATCTCATGAGGGTCGTTAAGAGTGGTAGAGGTAATGAGAGGGTCATTAGACTTATCTTTGCATGAATAGAGGTGTGAACAGTTGTGGAGATGCTGGAGTAGAGATGTTAGGACTGCATTGAAAGTAGCAGATAGATGGTGTCTGCCTCTCTTCAGGGATGGGTTTTCCATTTTAATGAAGATGGCTTCTTTAACCCCTCTTTCAAACCACCTGTCCTCCTGTCCAAAATGTACACATTTTTATCATCAAAGAAGTGTCCCTTGTCCTTTAGGTGTAGATATAGAGCAGAGTCTTGACCTGAGGTGTTAGCCCTCCAATGTTGGGCCATCCATTTGTGAAGTGGTTGTTTCGTCTCACCGATATACAGATCTGTACAGTTCTCACTGCATTGGATAGAATATACAAAATTGCTCTGTTTATGTTTGATAAGACTAATGACCCTCTATATCTATGGCTCTTAATGACCCTTATGTAATTGCTATACTTTTAAACAACCCACATAGTTTATAAGCTGGAAAACTACCCACCATGGATCAGAAACGAAGAAGCCTCTCGGATGAGTGGCAAAATGTCTTTTAGACAACACAGCAGGTTCAGTTGCCTTGATTTATTACTGCTTGATATATAAAAAATGGTACGGTTTCAAAAAAAAGCATGTGTAAGAGCTTTTGTCTCATGTTCAATCACCTCTTCCCAACCTTCCAGTCCAGATTAATACTCAACCTGAAAAATCATTTGCCCAATTCCCTGTGCAGATCCTGCCTGACTTGCTGAGTTTCTCCAGCACCATATGAAATCTTCTGTGTCTCCTCTAATCTGCTTTATTGTTTTTCTCTCCAAAATGATCACAGGGCCAGTGCAGAGTTGCCATGTAGCTGTTCCCTTCAATATTAAGTATTTGGCTCCTGGTGGTGGGCTCAACCTACCCAAGGAAGCTGCAGCTACCAGGACTGGCACTGAATTTGGCTGTGTGGCTCAGAAACAAGATGGGGTGTGGTAATGGCTGGGGATTCCATAGTTAGAGGAGCAGATTGCGGTACTAAAAGGACAGGTTGCACTTGAATCCGAGGTGGACCGATATTCTTGCGAGCTGGTTTTCTAGAGCTGTTGGGAGTGGTTTAAACTAATATGGCTGGAGGATGGGAACCAGTAATGACAAATCTGAGGATGAGCCAGCAGGTTTACAAGTAGATGATGGGTGTAATATGAATGTAAGGAAGGACAAGCCAATGATTGGGTACAAATGCAAACAGTGCAAAGAGTTAAATTATACCGCAGAGGCAATATTAAAAAGGGCGAATAATGCAGGATTGAAGATGCTGTATATAAATGTGCATAAGATTCGGAATAAGGTTGACAAACCCAGGGCAAAATTAGAGATTGTTTGGAATGACATTGTGGACATCACTGAGTCACAGCCGAAAGAAAGAGGGAGCTTAACATCAAAGGCTATACTTTGTATCGAAACAACAGGCAGAAAGGCATAGGCAGTGGTATGACTCTGTTGGTAAAAGATGAAATTACATCTTTAGAAAAAGGTAACGTAGGATCAGAGAATGTTGAATCTTTGTGGGTGGAGTTAAGAAACTGCAAAGGTGAAAAAACCATTATGGGAATCATATATAGTCCTCCAAATAATAGCCAAGTTGTGGGGTTCAGATGGCAAAGGGAGCTAGAAAAGGTATGTAATAAGGGTAATATCACAATTTTAATGGGTAACTTCAATAGGCAAGGGAAATGGTAAAATCAGATTGGCGTCAGATCACTCTTTAAGAAGGGAGGAAGGCAAAATAAAGGAAATTATAGGCCAGTTAGCCTAACCTCAGTGATTGGTAAAGTGTTGGAGTCTATTATTGAGGTTGGGGTTTTGGAGTACTTGGAGACTAATGATAAAGTAAGGCAAATTCAGCAAGGTTTCTGTATGAAGAAATCTGGCCTGACAAATCAGTTAGAGTTCTTTAAGGAAGTAACAAACAGGGTGGACAAAGGAGAGGTAGTGAGTGTCACTTGCTTCGATTTTCAGAAGGCATTTGTTTAGGTGCCACACATGAGGCTACTTAGACTGTAAGACCATAAGAATGGAATTAGGGCATTCAGTCCATTCAGTCTGCTCTGCCATCCACCATGGCTGATCCCGAATCTCACTCAACCCCATACACCTGCCTTCTCGCCATATCCTTTGATGCCCTGACCGATCAGAAAAGATCATCTTCTCCCTTAAATGTACACATGGACTTGGCCTTCACTGCACTCCAAAACTGAGGGGCGACCTTTTAGAACAGAGGTAACGAGGAATTATTTTAGCCACAGAGTGGTGAATCTGTGGAATGCTCTGCCACAGACTGCGGTGAAAGCTGAGTCCATGGCTATATTTAAGGTGGAAGTTAATAGTTTCCTGATTGGTTAGGGCTTGAAAGGATATGGTGAGAAGACAGGTGTATGGGGTTGAGTGGGATCTGGATGCAGACAATATGAAGGTAGGTGAAGGAAATAGGGAGTCTGCAGAAGGACTTAGACTGGGAAATTGGCAAAAAAGTTGAAAATGAAATATAATGTGGGCAAGTGCATGATCATTCGCTTTGGTAGAAGGAATAAAAGTGGAAATTATTTTCTAAATGGGGAGAAAATACAAATATCAGAGGTACAGATGGACTTTGGAATCCTTGTGCCGGATTCCTTAAAGGTTGATTTGCAGGTTGAGTCAGTGGTAAGGAAGGCAAATACAATGTAACCATTCATAGAATATAAAAGCAAGGATGTACTGCTGAGGCATTGGTCAGTCTGCACTTGGAGTTTTGTGAACATTTTGTTCTCCTTATTTAACAGAAGGTGTGCTGGCATTGGAAAGGTTCTAGAGGAAGTTCATCAGAATGATCAAGGAATGAACAGGTTATTTTGTAGGAGGAGTATTTGATGACTCTGAGCCTGTGCTTGCTGGAGTTTAGAAGAATGAGGGGGGATTCTCACTGAAACCTATTGAATGTTGAAAGACGTAGATAGCGTAAATGCGGAGAGAATTTTTCCTACAGTGGGGGAATCTAGGAACAGAGAGCACAGCCTCAGAATAGGAGGATTTCCATTTGGAACATAACTGAGGAGGAATTCCTTTAGCCAGATGGAGCTGAATCTGTAAACTTTACTTCCACAGGTGGCTGTGGAGGCCAAGTCATTGGGTCATTGGGTACATCTAAAGCGGAAGTTGATTAATCATGGGGTCAAAGAGAAGGTCCAAAAATGAGATTGACAGGGGTAATAAATTAACCGTGATAAAATGATAGAGAAGATTTGATGGGTTGAATGCCCTAGTTCTGCTCATTTGTCTTATGGTCTTATCTGGTTGCTTGACCTCACCCACAATGCTTGTTACCCAGGGTGGCTCATTCCATTCCAGTGTCCAGTTAGTGTATTGTTAATGATGAGACATTCTTGTGCTTCAGTGAGGAAGACCCATTCCTGAAAAATGCCCAGCTGGACTATTTTGTCAGCCATCAGAGCTGGGACTGGACCCTGCCAACTGTAAATACTGAAGCTGACTGATTTTGATATTTGTTTTTTATTGTCATATATACCAAGATACAGTGAAAAGATAGTTTTTCATACTCTTCATACAGATCAAAATTTACACGTGGAGAAAGAACAAGATAAACAATAACAATATAGAATCAAGTGTAACAGCTACAGAGAAAGTGTAATGCAAGAAAACAAAGTGCAAACTCATATCGAGGTAGATTGGGGGACCAAGAGTCCACCTTATCATACTAGGGAACCGCTTAATTGTCATTACAGCAATGTGCAAGATGTCCTTGAACCTGGTGTTTTCAGACTTCTGCATCTTCTGCCCAATGGAAGAGGGACGAAGAGAGAATGTCTGGGGTAGGTGGAGTCTTTGATTATGCTAACCGCTCCCCCATGGCAGGGAAAAATATAGACAGAGTCTCTGGAGGTGAGAATGGTTTCCCAGATGTGCTGAACTGAGTTCACAACTCTTTGCATTGCTTGTATGCAGAGCAATTGCAATACCAAACGATTATGCATACAGATAACACACTTTATGTGGTGCATTGGTAAGGGCTGATAGGAACTGTTTCTGCTATTTAGAAATTTGAAAACTGTAAATGATTGCATTTAACTAAAAATATTTTTACATAATTAAAAATATTGAAGTGAAATTATTTTATAAGTAACATATCTTCTATTTGCCTCCCATGCATTTTTTAAGGAATAGTTTGTGTTGCATTCTAGACAAGAAAAGCATTTTAATTATGCCTGTTGAGTGGCTATTGCTGATCTTGTATTTCTTCCATGTGCCACATAACCATTCAGAACCAATAATAACTCCATGTACCTTTCATGGGTGACACAATGCTAATTTTATGACCCCTCAGGTAAGCAATAAAAGGTTAGGATGTATTCTGATTGTTTTGCAAACCTCTGTTCTTTTTTCCCTTAAAAAAACATACCAATAGACAATGCTGGAACTTTGGAAGGCTTAAGATGTTGTTGTGTGTGAGTGCCAGACTTTGAATAGATCCATATGAATGTTATGTAATAATATAATTGGAAACTGATGAATATTTTAGGAGATAAAAATGAGGCATTTTAAAATATTTTGCTGTTGAATAGATTAAACAAACATAACCCAGCTCATGAACTGTGGGATTATTACTTCCAGCTTTCTTACTGAAGATTATAAAATTAACAGAATTCCTGAGTCCCCAGATGTCGAGTGTAATCTTTATTAAAATATGCTTATAATTGTTGGCTGAAATAGTTTGTATGAATATGGCTTCAGTGCTTTGCTCTGAAACACATCTAAGTGAAATATGTGAAGTAATATTGGTGTGGGGTGGACCTTGACTATAATGTATAAATTACTTATAGAGACATCCACCATAAACAATAGCAACAGTAGATCAGGAAACCAGCTGAGTATATCTCAATGGGCTCCTTTTCCAAAGCCAGCTGAGCTTCATTTTGCAATGCCTAGGAAAAATTTCTGCTGGGTCTTTTTCCATCAGTTGTTTAACTTGCGTTCCTCTTTGATGTTCAATTTATTTTTTTGAGAAAATGCTTTGATATTGATGAATAAAGTAGATCCATTTGGTAGAAATGAAGAAACACGATAGATGTCTACTCCTGCCAACTTCTCTTACCTGTTCTCAAACATAAGAAATAGAAACAGAAGTCAGCAACTTCTCATTTTGTGTCTTCTGTGACACTCAGCAAGATAATCTTTTCACGCTGATCATCACACTAGGATCTATAATTCTACCCTGTGGTGCCTCACCCCAAAATTTGCATCCATCTGTATGGATAATGTGAAGGAAGAAGTTACATGATGTCAGGACATCCCAAAGCAGCTAAAAGCCAATTGAAATGTGAGGAAATGTGACAGTCAACCTGTACACAGAGAAGTTCCTCAGGGTGGCAAGGAAGTAATGAATGAGTAATCGATTTTATTGATGGTAGATGATAGATAAATATAAGCTCAAATTCACAAAGTGGACCATGGAGAGAGGTGGGTCAATATGAGGTGAAATAAGCTTCCATATTCTTTTATGAAATAATACTATGTAGTCTTTTATTTCCACCTAAAGTTTAGAATACTGGTTGAATGTCACATTCTGGTAAGATGGCAGCACACTTGGATGCAGTGACCACTCCAGGTCCAATCAAAAGTGTGTTTGTTCATCCTTTACATCTTTTTTATGATTGCAAGTCACTGCTGGATTCTAAAAACATGAATTACTGCAGGACAACCCCATCATGGTGTTACTCAATAGGGATGAAGCTGGACTTATTGCGTACTGTTGTTGCGCTGTTGCCTGGGCCTGTTGCGTACTGTTATTGTGCTGAGGTGGGGCATGATGTGAGTGATTGTCTTGAACGTTATTATTGTGATCACAAGAGCCTGTTGGGCATTGGTAACATTGAATACTGTGACCAGCTCACCAGTTCATTGATGAGATCAATGACGGTTACTGTGTTGCGTCCTTTGGGAGGAGGATTAGGCCCTCACCGCAGGGTCACCTGTTGCAGTCGCTTGGGGGGGAGACACCAGGGGTAGTTTGGGAAAGAGCAGAGGCCTCTGTGGGCACGTTGGAATCCATAATGGGTTTGGGGGCTAAACCCTCCTGTTGGTGCTGCCCTCCAGTGTTGCTCTGTATTGCTTTCCTGTGTTTGCTCAGTACTGCTCTCTGGTGTTCAGTCAGTGCAGCCCTCCAGTGTTCACTGGGTGGTAGAACAAGCTGGACCAGATCAACTTACCATCAATCTACAGATTGCCTCTCAGGGACCTGGGCAATATTATTATTTTATTCTTTGTGACTGCTTATTTCTCTGCAATCATAATCATATATGCTATTTGTGTTATGTGTTGTGTGCTGCTGTTAATGTGTTTTGCACCTTGGCCCCCGGAGGAATGCTGTTTCGTTTGGCTATATCCATGTATGGTTGAATGATAATTAAACTCGAACTTTTCCTGATAGTTCAACCTGAGTGATGGTAGCTGCATTGGTCTGGCACTCCCTCAGTCCTACACTGGAAATTACTGTGAATGAGGCATAAAGTTTCCGGAGTCACACATTGAAGTGAGAGGTTTATACACTCAAATCACGCTGATGCCTCCATGTACACAGACTAATCAGTTAATTGCAAGGTGGGGATGGGATACCACAGTCAGTTTCGTTAAGTCTTCAGAACCTGACTGAAGAGATTATCTGGTCTTTTCTAGATCTATACATGTGCTTCAGTGCCATCCTTGCTTCAAGTTCAACTATTGTGTGCTGTTCCTTTCCTATTAAGCTCAGCATAGATTGAGTCATCAAGAATATAGAAACAGGCTCTTCAGACCACTGGTCATGGTCGTGGTTTCATGGACCATTGAGAAATCCGATGGCAGAGAGAAGGGGGGAAGCTGTTTCTGAATCATTGAGTCTGGCTCTTCAGGCTTCAGTACCTCGTCTCTGATGGTAGTGATATGAAGAGTGGATGTCCTGGATGATGAGGGCCCTTAATGATGGATGCCACCTTCTTGAGGCAGCACCTCCTTCGGAAGTCCATGATAGTGGGGAAGGTTATGTCCATGATAGAGCTGGCTGAGTCTAAAACCTTATGCAGCCTCTTCTGAACCTGTGCACGGGAACCACCATATCGAGTTGTGAATTATTCACAATGCTCTCTATTATACACACATAGGAATTTGTAAGGTCTTTAGTAACATACCAATCCTTCTCAAACTACTAACAAAGTAGAGCTGTGGGAGTGCCTTCTTCATGATTACATCAATATGTAGGGTCCAGGATAAATGATGAACTTAAACCTAAATTTATATGAATAAACTCTTCTCAGGCTTCCAGCTGGGTACAGGTATCGTTTATAACTAACATTTCAATGACATACTCTGCCATCTTCATCAGGGATGATGCCTGAGCATGGCTAGTCTGGTGGTGTTTATATCCCTGTAGTCTGTCCTTCCTGATTGGGTAGTCATCATCCAATCAGGTTTCCGCTCTCCCATCTTGTTTACAATCGAATTCCAGTTCTTACTTAGAGTGAGACCTTTGCTTTTGTTAAAATTATTTTCCTCTGGTTTTATTTCAATGGCTCCCTTTGCTAGGCAGTCCCAAAAGCCATTGGCGAGACACAATAGGTAAAGGAAGCCATTGACATAAAACTAGAGGAAAAGATTACTAACAAAGACCAAGATCCAGATCTAGGTAAGAACTGGAATTTCATTGTAAACAAGGTGGGAGGGCGGAGCCCTGATTGGAAGAGGACTAACCAATCAGAAAGGACAGACTACAGTGAGTATAAATACCACCAGACTAGACACGCCCAGGCATCATCCCTGATGAAGATGGTAGAGTTTGTCACAGAAACATCGGTTATAATTGATACCTGTACCCGGCTGGAAGCCCACAAAGAGTTTTTTGTCACGTACACTGGGAGAGCATTAGATCCTTTTTCCAAGTTCATACAATAGGAGAAAAACAAACAGAATGATATCTCACAGTAGCAAAGTAAGATTTATATGAGTGTAAGTGCCTGTGCAGTTCAGTCAGGCTGAATGTAATTCTGTTCAGAATTACCCAATTTACCATTTCCAAAAACATCCAAGCTGAGGCTGCAAAGGTAATTAAACCTTACTGCAATAGCAGCTGATTTTCTTAAAACAGCCCAGTTTCATTATAAACTGTCGGGTGCTGTTCCTGAATTATGTCATTAGTCATAATTAAACTTTATATCCATTTTACTCGTAAAGAGCCCCAAGATCTGACTAATTCTTAAAATGCTAATCAGACAATTTGCACCATGTCAGACACTTAATAAGCCTGGAAGTTTTATTTTTCCCCATTATTCAGTAGATGTTAAAATGGCCATTGTATAGATTGCCTTGGCCATATTATTATCTCTGTTAAATTCCAATTACAGCAACAATTATAATAAAATAAGAACATTAACTTTAAATGAACTTTAATCTCCCAAAATCCAAAGGGAAACTGTGAAGTTACAATCATGGAACTGATGAGAGGACATCTGACCCTGATGTTCATGCCAATATTTTGAAAGGTTTTGTTCCATTCTGCTGTTTATTTTCTTTCTCCATTCAAGTCTATTCAAGTATTTTCTCAAATCCATTTAGGAATTGAATGGAGAGAGTTTATTGCTTCTTTCCTATATAGTACTTCAAGAGTTTCCAAACCAGGTGAAAAATGGACTATCCATTTCAAATGGATGGAGACATTTGGTAAATACATTGGTCACAGCCCAAGGTGCCATTAATCACTATACTGCCATCTTAACTCATGCTCTTGGAAACCAAAAGCCATCTTTGTTGCATTCACCAGGTGAAAGATAAGAAGGGACTGAAGGGAGATTTCCTATTAAATGCTTTGGAGATTTGTTTTCACCAAGAATTGCAGTTGTAATTTCTGGTTTCTGCAAAGAGACCTTTGACCTTCACTACTCCCGGCCTTGGCTCTCAATTTGGTTCCAGTACTTAAAATTTCCTACACGGACAATAAGTTAAAGTTGGGCTCTTTTCCTTTGGGTTACTGGTTTCTTTGTGCACCCATCCCAGATTTCCACATCTACCCACTTGCTTCTGTATGTCTCCTTCCGGCTTACAGCATGTCAATATTTTACTAGTCAAAGAATGTACCACAAGATTGGTGTGTTTCGAAAAGACATATTAGAAAATGGTGAAGAAAGCCAGGTTCAGAGTTAAAGTCAAGTTTTTGTTGTATGCACAAGCACATGTACAATGAAAAGCTTAATTACAACAGCATTACTGGCATATGGCATCAGATAAAAGCATGCACAAGAAAGATGTAAATTATATACATATTTTTACAAGAAAAGGACACAATTAATATGAAAAACAAAGTCCATTTTAGTGCAAAATGATTATAGTATTCCTAAACTAATCAAGGTTTATTCAAGAACCAAATGGTTGAAGGAAGTAACTGTTCTTGAACCTGGTGGTGGGAGACCTCAAGCTTTCGTACCTTCTATCCATGGGAGCTGTGAGAAGATGGCTTGGCCCAGATGATAGAGATCTTCGATGATGGATATTGCCTTTTGGAGACAGCATTTCCTGTGGATACTTTGGGAAGGGATGTAGTGGTAATGTATTGAGCTGAGTCCCCTACTCTCTGAAGCTTCTTGCATTGCAGCATATTTGAATTGCAGTACCAGACCATGATGTATGATGCAACCAGGCAGGATGCCTTCAACATCTGTGGAAGTTTGCTAGAATGTTTAGTGGCATGCTAAAGCTTCTTAACCTGAGAATGTAAAGATGCTGGCGCACTTTCCCTGCAATGCATCTATGTGTTGACCGAGGTCAAGTAATCTGATATGTAGTAGTAGGCCTTGGTAGACCATGGACTTGCACCTTGGAAAGTTTCTAGGGCGCAAGCCTGGGCAATGTTTTTTTATATGGAAGACTCCCCAGCTAGGGAAGGGTATTAAGACCCATACAGCTTGGCACTGGTGTCGTCGCAGAGCAATGTGTGGTTAAGTGCCTTGCTCAAGGACACACACGCAGCCTCAGCCAAGGCTCGAACTAGCGACCTTCAGATCACTAGACAAACATCTTAACCACTTGGCCACGCGCCAACACTGATCTGATATGTACTTATGGTGGGATGGAGTGTTTTATCTCGGGAGGGGATCTCCCATTTCAGACGTCCCATATTCAAACTTACCTCCCCTCTGCCAATTTCACTTTGAAGACATCCCTCATTCATAAGAAATCCCAGCTGTTCATCATTAATCACGGGACCACAGAGTTCAAGATGAAAAGAAGTTTTACAAGAACGTTACCCAGACTTGAAGGCAGGCTACTAGTTTATCCTTGGAGCCCAAGAGGCTGAGGGGTGGCCCTACAGAGCGTATAAAGTCATGAGGAGAGCAGACAGATTGAAAGCACATGTTCTTTTTTCACCAAGGAAAGGAAACCAAAGTGGCTCGGTAGTATAGTGGTTAGCACAATGCTTTACAGTACAGGTGACCTGGGTTCAATTCTTGCCTCTCCCTGTAAGGACTTGGTATGTTCTCCTCGTGATCACACCGGGGATAGTCCAGTTTCCACTCACAGTCTAAAGACATACCAATTGGTAGGTTAATTGATCATTATCAATTGTTCCATGATTAGGCTAGCATTAAATTGGGGGGGTTGCTGGTCAGCATGCTTTGATGGGCCAGAATGGCCTACTCTGCACTGTATCTCAATAAATAAATCAATCAATCAATAAATAACCCTAGTGGACATAGGTTTAAGGTGAGAGGATAATTTTTTAAAGTGATGTGTGTACGGAACAAACTAACCGAGAAAATATTCAAGGTGGGTACAAGAACAACATTTAAAGTGTATTTGTTTAAGTGTATAGATTTGAAAGGTTCAAACCAGGGGTTCCCAACTGTTTTTATGTCATGGACCAATACCATTAAGCAAGGGGTCTGTGGACCCCATGTTCAGAACCCCTGGACAAAAGGTGGGCAAAAGGGACTAACTTACACAGGAACCGTGGTCAGCATGGATGAGTTGGGCCGAAGGGCCTGTTTCTGTGCTGTATAACTAACTCTATGGTTCTATGCCAGCTAGTAACTCATTGATTAAGGTTCACTCACTGAGCTACCTAATTTGGCTTTACAATCATTCCCATTGTAATAAGCATTAGGATAATGAAATACTGCATTTTAATTTATTGTTGTTGAGTTCTGTGCTACAGTATTAAGACCATTATAAAGAAATCACACTGTTATATTGTCTCCCACATAGACACTGAATTCTAATTATTCCCATTCTCATGTCCTGGTAATGATTCACTGTAAGCATGTATTCCAATTGGACCAGTGTGTGCACTTACATTTCTGACCCTTGTAATGTGCAGGCAAGTAAACAGACAACAATAATCTGGCTCATATTGTGTGGAATAGTAGACAGTGTTTCCCTCAAGAAGGTAATCGTGAATTCAATAAAAATATAATGGTAATATCAATAGCAGCAGAACCCAACTAGTGCATCAGCATCATCTATACTCTCAGGCTTCTGTGGATGAAAAGGGGTGAAATCCCCCTGCATCAGTGTATTTTATTCAAGGCCAAGATGGACTGGGCTATGGAATTGATATTTTTCTTGTAGTTTAACTTTCCTATGCTGCTTATATATTTAGAGTATGCAGAGCTGATACCTCTGTCAGTCAGGATTGGTCATGAATGTTGCATCCTAGCTGTGTAGATACACTAGCCAGGGCTGTACAATGTGGACGGCAAGCTGTTACCCATGTAGCAAGCTCCCCATCTCCATGTGTCTGAGGAAACCAAAACAACGGCAGAGATCAATACAGTTTGCCACCAGCAATGTCACAGGAGTTGCCAGTCAGTGTTGAACTCAATGTAGGACTGCCGTAGGGACTCCAGCCATAGATTTTTCCTTGAGCCTTCCCCATTTGTGGGTAGAGCCGCAAGGCAGTGGAGGTTTGAGATCAGAGTTTCTCTTCTCCTAGATGAGCTGCTGACCATGACTGAAGAGTCCATCTGCCTGAAGCGACTGGTTTTAAGGTGCCAGTAACCCACCCTTGCCCCTTCTCCTCTCAATTGAAACAGTTCCGCCAGGCTTAGTAACTAAGCCACATGTGAAAGTGAGGAGCTGGACTTAGTTGTCGAAGGCTAATTGAGGCAAATGCCATTGGGAGTTTTTAATAAGTAGTGGGAGCTTATCCCCATTACCACCTCCAGCTGTAACAAAGTTATGGAACCATTTCAGTATATCATCACCCATATATATGTAATTATTCAGTGAATTTTCTGGTAATTATAGTGCAGCTGTCTCTATAATACTGGAAACTTCATGGTCTCAGTCAGAGGTGTCACATTACTTGAATCTGGCTATCTTAATTGTTAACTGTTATCAATGGAACGTACACCATAAAGACCATAAAATATAGGAGCAAAATTAGGCCATTCAGCCATAGAGTCTGCTCCGCCATTTCATCATGGCTGATCCACTTTCTCTTTCAACCCATTGTCCTGCCACCTCCCTGTAACTTTTCACAATCTGACTAATTAAGAACCAATTAACCTCCACCTAAATACACCCAATTTGTAATTCATTGACATGGGCAACAAGTTCCACAGACACACCACCCTCTGGCTAATGAAATTCCTCCTCATCCCCATTTTAAATTGACGTCCCTCTATTCTGAATCTCTGGCCTCTGGTCCTAGACTCCCCATTAGAGAAAACATCCTTGAAACATCCATTCTATCTAGCCCAGGGGTCAGCAACCTTTACCACTGAAAGAGCCACTTGGACCCGTTTCCCACAGAAAAGAAAACACTGGGAGCCGCAAAACCCGCTTGACATTTAAAATGAAATAACACTGCATACAACGTTTTGTTTTGCCTTTATGCTATGTATAAACAAACTATAATGTGTTGCATTTATGAAATTGATGAACTCCTGCAGAGAAAATGAAATTACATTTCTGCATGCAACAAAAACATTTTGAACTCCGAAAAAAAGACGTTGGGTTGAAGGTTACTTTTAAGTAAAATACTCAACGTCTATTTGAGTCCTTCTTGTATTTATGAAAAACGCCAAACTTAAATTTGCCGCCAGCAGCAAACCAAAAATAACGTCAGCCAGCTGTCAACCTGAAAAATAAAAGGACTATTTCACTGAACAATGAAAACATATGAATATACGTAAAATAATAGGCAATTAAAATATTTATCATACTTGTTCAGGTTGACTCACACCTGACAATGCAGTCGTATTTAGTAGGGATGGATTGATGCTTAGGGGAGTGACCGGGAAGGATAATGTGTTTTTTTCCTCTCTGAACTCACAGAAGCATTTCCCAAACGATGTTTGCATTGCGATGATTGCAGAATGTAAATACTCTGAATTTATCATGTCGTGACCTTGTTTGAACTCTCTCAAATTGGGGAAGTGAGACAATGTGCCTTTCTGTAAATCTCTGGCAAGCAACGTCAACTTGCGCTCGAATGCCAAAACATCCTCCAACATGTGCAGGGCTGTACGTCCTTACCCCGTTGAAGAGCTGTGTTCAGCGTGTTCAGGTGCGCTGTCATGTCTACCATGAAGTGTAGCTTTTCCAGCCACTCTGGCTGTTCCAGCTCAGGAAAGTTGAGCCCTTTGCTGCCCAGGAAAGTTTTCACTTCTTCCAGACACGCGACAAAGCATTTCAGCACCTCCCCCCTGGACAACCATCAGACTTTGTTGTGCAGCAGGAGATCAGAATATGCAATTTCCAGCTCGTCCAGTAACAAACGGAATTGACGGTGATTTAAACTTTTTGCCATTATTTTATTGACAATCTGAATGACAACATCCATTACTTCTGTGCATTCCGGAGGAAATGTTTGAGCACACAGTGCCTCTTGGTGCAAGATGCAGTGAAAAGTCAGCAGCTTTCTGTCCAGCGACTTCTGCAGTAAAGCCACAATTCCCTTGTGCGTTCCCGTCATATTCGGTGCCCCCATCAGTAGCTACTGACACCAGATGGGTGGTCTTTATTCCTTTGGCTCTTAAACAATTCAAGACAGCCTCACAGATGTCCTCCCCCTGTGTTTGGTCTTTTAGAGGTATCAACTCAATCAGTTCTTCCTGTGGCCCGGCAGAGTTTACATACCGGCAGAACAACGCTATTTGTTCAATATCACCTTTGTCTTTAGACTCATCACAGGCAATCGAGTAGGCAACAGCTGAATTGATGTCTTTAATTTGCTGTCTTGTGATGTCTTCTGCCATTTTTATGGTTCTGTCTTTGACAGTCTTTGCAGAGAGGGGCATATCCCTGATTTTCTGCACAATTTCACTCTTGTTTTTAAAGTCCGTGAATAGATGTTCTGAAATCTTAATGAAAGATTCTTTTATATATTCACCATCTGTAAACTGCTTCCCGTGCCTGACTATTTCCTGAGCGGCAATATAACTGGCGTATGTCGTTGATTTTCCAGACTTCATCCATTTCTGGAAATGATTTTTGCTCAGATCAACCTTCCGCATCAGTTCCGAAACGGCTTTTTTTCTCTCATCTCCATCCGGATATTTTTGAGCAAAGGCTGCGTGTTTATTCTGGAAATGCCTTGCGACATTTGACTTTTTGTTGTTTGCTAGTTTCTCATTGCATATTAAGCATACCGGTAAACCAGTCTCGTCAACAGTGAAAGCAAATGAATCTGTCCACGTATCATTAAACGTTCTGTTTTCTTCAGTCACTTTTCTTTTTTTAGAATTCTCCATAGTTGGCTTACCTTGGATCGAAAAATTAAAGAAATCGTGCACTGGCGGGTGTCAGGTATTGGCAGTGGTGACGTATATTAATAGCGATAAAAACACGTTGTAGCGGTGTGCTCACGCAGTCAGTAAACTGCAGTCGAATAACTTTATTCGAACTAAACAGCCTTGCTTTTAAGCCTCCCTCAACCCAGCCCCCATGGACGCAGATGCTGCAAAAGACGCGTACTCACAAACCCCCGTAGGCTATCTCCCTTAGCCGGAATGCTGGCTAATTGTGAGGAAATGTGTCGCCACACTTAGATTGTACAAGATCACCATAATCTTCAAATTTAGAATTACATTTCAAAAGCTAACAAACTAACATAAAATACATTTTAATTAAATACTGACCAATTATTTCCCAAAGCCACAGGGAGCCGCAGCACAGAGGTGAAAGAGCCACAAATGGCTCGGGAGCCGCAGGTTGCCGACCCCCAAGCTAGCCCTTACAACATTCAACAGGTTTCATAGAAACATAGAAAACCTACAGCACAATACAAGCCCTTTGGCCCACAAAGTTGTGCTGAACATGTCCCTACCTCAGAAATTACCAGGCTTACCCTCTATTTTACTAAGCTCCATGTACCTATCTAAAAACCTCTTAAAAGACCCTATTGTATCTGTTCCACCACTGGCAGCCCATTCCACACACTCACCACTCTCTGAGTAAAAGACTTACCCCTGACATCTCATTTGTACCTGCTGTCCAGCACCTTAAACCTGTGTTCTCTTGTGGCAACCATTTCAGCCCTGGGAAAAAGCTTCTGACTATCCACACGAACAATGCCTCTCATCATCTTGTATACCTCCATTAGGTCACCTCTCATCCTCCGTTGCTCCAAGGAGAAAAGGCCAAGTTCACTCAACCTATTCTCATAAGGCATGCTCCCCAATCCAGGCAACATCCTTGTAAATCTCCTCTGCACCATTTCTATGGCGTCCACATCCTTCCTGTAGTGAGGCGACCAGAACTGAGCACAGTACTCCAAGTGGGGTCTGACCAGGGTCTGATATAGCTGCAACATTACCTCTTGGCTCCTAAACTCAATTCCATGATTGATGGCCAATACATCATACGCCTTCTTAACCATGGAGTCAACCTGCGCAGCTGCTTTGAGCACCCGATTGACTTGAACCCCAAGATACCTCTGATCCTCCACACTGCTGAGAGTCTTACCATAAATACTATATTCTGCCATCATATTTGACCTACCAAAATGAACAACTTCACACTTACCTCTGAAATGAGATTGCCCCCTTGTTCTTCTAAATTTCAGTGAGTAATGGCCAAGACCCATTTAACACACCTCATATAATATCCCTTTCATTCCTGGATTCAATCTGTGAACCTCCTCCTAGCCAATGTCAGCTCATCGTCTCTTAGGTAAAAGGCCCAAGCCTGCTCACGATATCCAGGTGCCTTATACAGCCTCAGCACTGCACCCTTGCTTTTATGTTCTAGACCTCTTGACATGAATGCTGTCATCGCGTTCGCCTTCCTTACTGCAGACTCAGCCTGCAAGTTAACCTTTAGGGAATCCTGCACAAGGACTCCCAAGTCCCTATGCATCATGGATTTTAAAAATTTTTTGCCCATTTAGAAAATAGCCTGCACATTTGTTCCTTCTTCCAAATTGCACGACTATGCACTTCCTGACACCGTATTCCATCCACCACTTCTTTCTCCATTCTCCTAGTCTAAGTCCTTCAGCAGCCTCTCTGCTTTCTCAGTACTACCTGCTTCCCCACCTGTCTTCATATTATCTGTAAACTAATCCACTAAGCGATAATTCCATCATCCAAATCATAACGCAAGGAGTAGGGGTCCCAACAAAAACCCTAGTGGAACACCACGAGTCACCGGCAGCCAACCCAAAAAGTTGTCCTTTACTCCCACTCTTTGCCTCCTACCAATCAGCCACTGTTTTGTCCATGTTAGTCTCTTTCCTGTAATACCATGAGCTTGTAGCTTGCTAAGCAGTCTTATGTGCAGCACCTTATCAAAGGCCTTCTGAAAATCCAAGTACACAACATCTACCAGTTATCCTTTGTCTATCCTGCTTGTTATTTCCTCAAAGAAATCTAACAAATTTATCAGGCAAGTTTTCCTCTTAAGGAAACCATGCAGACTTTGGCCTTTTTTATCATTTGTCTCCAAATATCCCCAAACCCCATCCTTAATAATCGACTCCCACACTTGCCTAACTACTGAGGTCAGACTAACCGGCCAACAATTTTCTTGCTTCTACCTCTCTCCCTTCTTGAAGAGTGGAGCGACATTTGCAATTTTCTAGTTCTCTGGAACGATGCCAGAATTTAGAGCTTCTGGAATGATCATTACCAATGCCTACACAATCTGTTTCAGAACACTCGGGTGTGGTCAATCAAGTCTAGATGATTAATCTACCTTCAGACCTTTCAGATTTCCAAGTACCTTCTCCTTAGTAATAGCAACTGCACTTACTTTTGCCTTCTGACACTCTCGAACATCTGGCATACAGTATGCCAGAAGTTTGAGAGTGTCGGGGAGCAGGAGTAAATGAAGACTCATGAAAAATACTTAGTTTGTCTGCCCTTCCTTTTCCCCATTACTACCTCTTCAGCGTCATTTTCCAATGGTCTCATATCTACCCTGACTTGACTTCTCTTTTACTCTTTATATATCTGAAAAACTTTTGATATCCACTTTGAAATTATGGGCTTGCTTACCTTCATATTTTATCTTTTCCCTTATGGTTGGTTTTCGTTGATCATTAGAAGTTTCCCACTAACTTCGCTCCATTATATGCCCCTCTTTAGCTTCTGTGTTGTTTTTGACTTCCTTTGTCAGTCATGGTCACTTTTCAATCACCTGCCTTTAGAATACGTCTTCTTCTTTGAGATGTATCTATCTTGTGCCTTCCAAATTGCTTCCAGAAACTCCAGCCATTGCAGCTCTGATAGAGTCCCCTTCAAATAAACCTTGGCCAGCTCTTCTTTCATGCCTCTTACACCACTGTAATACTGTAATCAACTAACACTTTAATCAAATTCAGTTCATTACACAACATCCAGTCCAAAATAACCTTCCCCCACGTGGGCTGGACCACAAGCTGCTCTAAAAAGCCATCTCATAAGATTCTACAAATACTCTCTCTTGGAATCCAATCTAGCTGCCTACTGAATTCCATAAAACCATAAGACATCAGAGCAGAATTAGGCCATTTGGCCCATTGAGTATGCTCCACTATTTAATCTTGGCTGATCTGTTTTTTCCCCCTCCTTAGCCCCACTCCATGGCCTTCACCCTGTAACCTCTGATGCCATGGCCGATCAAGAAACTATCACTCTGTTCTTTAAATACACCCAACAACCTGGCCTCCACAGCTGGCTGTGGTAACAAATTCCACAAATTCAGCACCTTTTGGCTGAAGAAATTTCTCTGCATCTCTATTTTAAATGGATGCCCCTCTATCCTGAAGCTGTACCATATTGTCCTAGTCTCCCCCACCATGGAAAACATCATTTCCACATCTACTCTGTCTAGGCCTTTCAACATTCAAAAGGTTTCAATGAGATCCCCTTTCATCATTCTAAATTTCAGTGAGTACAGGTCCAGAGCCATCTAACGTTCCTCATATGATAATTCTTTCATTCCCAGAATCATCCTAGTGAGCCTCCTTTGAAACCCCTCCAATGTCAGCACATCTTTTCTTAAATGAAGAGCCTAAAACTGTTCATAAGACTCAAGGAGAGGCCTCCCCAATGTCTTATTAAAAACTCAATATCACATCCCTGCTTTTATATTCTAGACTTCTTGAAATGAATGCTAACATTGCATTTACCTTCCTCACCACTGACTCAACCTGTAATTTAACATTTAGCGTGTTCTGCACAAGGACTCCTAAGTCTGTTTGTATCTGATTTTTTGAATTTTCTCCGTTTAGAAAATAGTCTGTATATTTATTTTTTCTACCAGTGTGCATGACCATGGATTTCCTAACATTGTATTTCAATTGCCACTTTCTTGCTCATTGCCCTAATCTGTCTAAGTCCTTTTGCAACCTTCCTATTTCCTCAATACTACCTGCTTCTCCACTGATCTTTGTATCATCTGCAGACTTGGCAAGGAAGCCATCTACTCAATCATCTAAATCATTGATATACAGTATAAAAAGAAGTGGTCCCAACATTGGTCCCTGCAGAATGCCAGTAGTCACTGGCAGCCAACCAGAAAGGGATCCTCCGTGACTATTGTAACATTGAGCTTTTGAGATGCGTCTTCCATCTCACATTGTAATTTTTTGCTCACATTCTGGCTATTGTTTGGAGGCTTGTGTATAACTCCCAACAGGGTCTTTCATCCAGTTGCTGTTTCCCACAACGATTCCACATCTACCAATCCTATGTCACCTCTGTCTAAGTATTCGATTTCATTTTTTTTTACCACCCCCATCCCATCTGTCTACCTGCCCATCCTTGTAGATCCTTGGAGGTTAAGCTCCCAACTCTGATCTTCTTTCAGCTATGACTCAGAGATGTCCACAATGTCATTCCTACCAATCTCTATCTGTGCTGCAAGATCACCTACCTTATTCAATACACCACCTGCATTGTCATAACATAGTCAGTCCTGTACTCACATCTTTTTTCAATTTTCTCCCCATGCTGCGCTGTATCTCATCCCACTGACTGAAATTTTTCCTTAATATCTGTCTGTCCTTTATAACAATCTCACCGCACACTACATCTGCTTGTATACCGACTGCCCTATCACTCTATTCCTTGTCCATATAACCATATAACAATCACAGCACGGAAACAGGCCATCTCGGCCCTCCTAGTCCGTGCCGAACTCTTAATCTCACCTAGTCCCACCTACCAGCACTCAGCCCATAATCCTCCACTCCTTTCCTGTCCATATACCTATCCAATTTTACCTTAAATGACACAACTGAACTGGCCTCTACTACTTCTACAGGAAGCTCATTCCACACAGCTATCACTCTGAGTAAAGAAATGCCCCCTCATGTTTCCCTTAAACTTTTGCCCCCTAACTCTCAAATCATGTCCTCTTGTTTGAATCACCCCTACTCTCAATGGAAACAGCCTATTCACGACAACTCTATCTATCCCTCTCAAAATTTTAAATACCTCGATCAAATCCCCCCTCAACCTTCTACGCTCCAATGAATAGAGACCTAACTTGTTCAACCTTTCTCTGTAACTTAAGTGCTGAAACCCAGGTAACATCCTAATAAATCGTCTCTGCACTCTCTCTAATTTATTGATATCTTTCCTATAATTCGGTGACCAGAACTGCACACAATATTCCAAATTTGGCCTTACCAATGCCTTGTACAATTTTAACATTACATCCCAACTTCTGTACTCAATGCTTTGATTTATAAAGGCCAGCGTTCCAATAGCCTTCTTCACCACCCTATCTACATGATACTCCACCTTCAGGGAACTAAGCACTGTTATTCCTAGATTTCTCTGTTCCTCTGCATTCCTCAATGCCCTACCATTTACCCTGTATGTTCTATTTGGATTATTCCTGTCAAAATGTAGAACCTCACACTTCTCAGCATTAAACTCCATCTGGCAATGTTCAGCCCATTCTTCTAACCGGCATAAATCTCCCTGCAAGCTTTGAAAACCCACCTCATTATCCACAACACCTCCTACCTTAGTATCATCGGCATACTTACTAATCCAATTTACCACCCCATCATCCAGATCATTTATGTATATTACAAACAACATTGGGCCCAAAACAGATCCCTGAGGCACCCCGCCAGTCACCGGCCTCCATCCCGATAAACAATTATCCACCACTACTCTCTGGCATCTCCCATCTAGCCACTGTTGAATCCATTTTATTACTCCAGCATTAATACCTAAATTAATACCTAAGTCCCCCTGCTAATTTAGCTTAAACCGTCTCCAGCAGCTGTAGCAAACCTGTCAGCAAGGATATTGATCTCCCTTGGACCAATTTTTGTTATCTCTAGTCTGGTATGAGAAGACCACACTACTTTTTAATCAGCTCTTTCCTTTTGCTTCCCCTTCTTTTCTCTTGTATTGCTTTATTAAATGGCTGTAACCAACAAGTTTCACACCTCATTCCTGACTTCCGAAGAACCTCTGGATCACAAAAACCTCTGGATCTAACAGATTGCTAGATGCAAGAAATGCATGTTCATAACTGAGCTACATTTCTAGTTTTCCAAAATCTCTGCAATGACTGTGATCTATATATTCTTTACATCTGGCATGCAAATGTAGGCCAACTGGATCAGGCTTTTGGCATCTGGTATTCAAGAAATCATGTATGTGCCATACAATTTTAAAAAAGGCTATGCAAAGCACCTCTTCCTGGGGCTGAACAAAAGTCAGTCCACTGGCATTGTCAGTAAATCCATTTCTGAATCCCTTGCGGACACCATGCATCTAAATCTCCTGAATTAGCCTCCCATGAGGGACTTTGTCTAATGCTTTACTAAACTCCCTGTAGACAAAATCCACTGCCCCACCCTCATCAATCTCTCTCGGCGCGGCATCAGAAAACTCAAGCAAAGTGGGTAAGGCACAACCTGCCATGCACAAAGCCAGGCTGGCTCTCCCTGATTGGGTTTCCAAATGCTTATATTTCCTACCCCTAACAATTTTCTCATGCAATTTCCCTACAGCTGATGTGAGATTCATCAGTCTATGATTCCCAAGATTTTCCCTTGTTCCCTGTTTATATTGAGATACAACATTTGCCATTCATCAGTCTTCCAGGATCTCACCTTTAGCTGGCGACGACACAAAGATACTGGTCAAGGCCCCTACATTTTTCTCTCTTACCTCCCTGAATAAACTTGGGTAAATCCCATCAGGCCATGGGGACTTATTCAACTTAAGACTCATCAGGAAATCCAACACTTCCTCCTTCTTGACTGATAAATGCCTTAAAATATTTATGTACTGAGCACTGATCTCCTGGTCCTCCATGTCATTTTCCTTGGTAAATACTGAGGTAAAACACTCATTAAGGACTTCACTGACATTCTCTGCATCCAAGAAAATGTTTCCCTCTTTATCCTTGAGTGGTCCTACCCTCTCCCTAGTTATCCTATTGCTTTTGATGTATGTAAAAATTGCCTTGTGATTCACGGTAATCCTACTTTTCATGGCCCCTCATCACTTTCCTAATTCCCTTCTTGAGTTCTTTTCTGGCTTTTTGATAATCCTCACGTACCCACTGTGATCCTAACTTCCGAAGCTTTACATACTTTTCCTTTTACTTCTTGACAAAATTAATCACCTCTCAGGGCATCCAAGGTTCTTTTATTTATCCATCCCTGTTCTTCCTTCTAATAGAAACATTCTGTTACTCTGTGCAGTTGATGTTTAAACACCCTCCACAAATCCGATGTGGACTTACCAGAAAAAATTGTTCCAATTAACTCTCCTTAGTTCCTGCCTAATGCCCTCATAATATGTCCTTTGCCAATATAAAACTCTCCCACAAGGGCCATATCTATCTTTATCTATTGCTATCCTGAAAGTTAAGGAGTTCTTGTCACTATTCCCTAACCGTTCACCTACAGAAAGGTCAGTCACCTGGCCAGGCTCATTATCTAACACCAGGTCCAATACAGCTCCTCCTCTCATTGATTTAAGAAAACCTCCTGGATGCATTTGACAAATTCTGCCTCATCCAAAGCCCCTGCATTAAGAACATCCCAATTTATACTGGGGAAGTTGGAATCCCTCATGACAAAAACCTCGTTACTCTTACCCTTTCCCTTAATCTCTACAGATCTGTTCCTCAATGCTTCGATGGCTATTGGGAGGTCTGTGGAACAATCCCATCAGTGTGATTGCACCTTTCCTATTGTTGAACTCTACCTAAATGGTCTCTGTCTGAATCTTCCATTATGTCTTCCCTGAGTGCAGCTGTGATATTGTGCCTTTCGCCTTTAAACCCAAGACCTTTAGTTCTTGTCTCACCCTACCTCAGTGTAAAAAGCCTACTTGCAATAATTCTATCTATACACCTCATAATTTTGTTTCTCCCTATCAAATCTCCCCTCATTCTCCTATGCTCCAGGGAATAAAATCCTAACCATCTCCTAGCCATGTGGCTACTAGGATTTCCAAAATCCTTGCAGCACAGGATTTATGTAATAGGTCTTATTGAGTTTCCAGTGAATAGAGACCTCCAGGATGTTGATGGTAATGCCACCGTATGTCCAGTATAGGCTAGACTTTCTCTCGTTGGAGTTGGTCATTGATTGGCAGTTCTGTGGTACAAATATCATTACTCAATAGATCTTAGTCAGTTTTGTCTTTCTGTCAATGTTACTTTAGGGTTAAATAAAGTGAACTCTGCATGTCTGACATTATATCCCACCCTGTTTTATTTCAATATGTTCTACATACAAGGAATTGCTTCAATTTCCATCTCTTTCAATCAGTAGTAAACTGCTGGACACAGGCAGAATCCTTGAACAGTACTTTCATTTTAAAATAAGAAAAAAATCCCATTGAATCGAATTCATTTGAGTGTAATTTAGTTTTGCTGAAATGAAAGATATTTAGAAATTAAAGCGATTAAAATGCCCGATTCTTTCTAATGAACTTCTTTGGTCACAGAAAAAAAAGTGTAATCTGATTAGGCATTCATGCTGTCCTTTTCACCCCCGCTATTTAGAGTTTAAATGTGGATTTAAACCTCATTTAAAGCCTCATCTGTGTGGAGTTACTGGTGAATAAAGAGACTGAAACCCTGAAATGAATTTACCTTTCACCTTATTTTTAATCCTCAATTTTTAGCACAGTGAACTTGACATTTTGTCCTCTGAATTAAAATTGCTTTATTAAAAATGTACCTTTGTTAACCACAGACTGCCTCTTTCTCCTAGATCAAGTCTGGATAAACTTTTGCTGAGCATTATAAACCAGCTGTTTGGATGTCTGCCTCTGTTCATCTACTGACTGGTTTCAGCGTGGTTACCCAGCCCATCTTAGACCATAGCTAGTCTTTCAGATGAGACTTTAAAGCAAGCCCACTTCAATTCTCATGAATATAAAAGATCACCAGGACACTCTTCCAGAGCAGAGCTGGAGGTTTATCATTGATGTCTCTTGTCAATACTTACTGGTGCATCCGTTGCATTCAGCCATTCTGTTAGTTCAGCAAATGATGTTTCGTTTGTGTCTCCATACCTGTTACTTCCTTTAGTCAACAGCCTTCTATAGAAGGGCTACCTTCAAACTTTGTCTGTAACGGTGCCTGACATTGCCATCCATACCTTGATCAATACACTTATACGGGCAATCACCAAACCGCACCATATTCTCACTGTATTCAGTAGTGCTGTATTGATGGCTTTATCAGTGCTGGCTCATGCGCCCATGTTCTGCTCATCAATTTCATCATCTTTCCACCCTGCCCTTCAGTTCATTCGATCAATTTCAGACACCTCTTTCCCCTTTCTCAACCTCTCTGTCTCCATCTCTGGAGACAGACAGTCAACTGAATTTGTTTATAAACCTACCAATTCCCATGTCTATTTTGACTATTTTTCTTCCAACCCTATCTCCTGTAAAAGTGCTATTCCTTTTTCTGAGTTTGGTTGTCTCCACCAGTTCTGTTCCCAGGACGTGGCTTTCCTTTCCAGGACATCAGAAATGTCCTTCTTCTTTAAAGAATCAGTTTCCCTTCCTCTACCATTGATGCTGCCTTCACACCCATCTCCTCCATTTCCCAAACATCCACCTCCACCCCTTCTTCCTGCCATTTTAACAGGGATAGAGTTTGTGGTGAACTATGTGCCTGTCGGGACACGCCCCTGCTGACTGCTCCTGTGGCTCCTCCCACAGGCCCCTGTATAAAGGAGATCTGCGGCCTGACGCTCGGCCTCAGTCTCCAAGACATTGTATGATAGACACTCACTCCTGGTTCCTTCTTCCAGTCAATAAAAGCCGATATCTCGCCTTACGTCTCAGTGTGAGTTATTGATGGTGCATCAGAGTTCCACTTGTCCCCACCTATCACCCCATGAACTTTCACCTCCAATGCATAATTCTCTGCAACTTCTGCAAGTTTCCATGGGATCCTACCACAAAACAGAACTTTAATAACCCCCCCCCCCATTCTCTGCTTTCGACAGAGATTGCTCCCTCTGTGAATCCCTTATCCGTTCATCCCTCCCCCTCCTGGCAAGTGAGGGAAATTCTACACCTGCCCATTCACCTCCTCCTTTACCTCCATTCAGGGCCCCAAAAAGTCCTTCTAGTGAGGCACACTTCACCTGTGAATTTGCTGGGGGTGTCTATTGTATTTGTGCTCCCAATGTGGCCCTCTCTACATTGGTGAGACCGGATGTAAATTGGGGGATCACTTTTCGATCTGCCAAAAGCAGAATTTCCCAGTGGCCAACCATTTTAATTCCTATCTATTCTGACATGTTGGTCCATGGCCTTCTGCCATGATGAGGCCACTCTCATATTCGTCTGGGTAGCCTCCAACCTGATAGCATAAACATTGATTTCTCCTTTCCCTCCCCTTCTCTGGTTTCTTTCTTCTTCTCCCACTCTCCTCTATTGACAGATTCCTTCTTCTCCAGCCCTTTACCTTTCCCACCCACCTGGCTTCATCTGTCACCTTCTGGCATGCCCTTCTTCCCTTCCTCCACCTTTTCATTTTGGTATCTTTCCCCCCCACCCCCCATCCTTTCCAGTCCCAAAACATCAACTATTTATTCCTCTCCATAGATGCTGCCTGACCTGTTGAGTTCATCTAGCATTTTGTGTGTATTGCTCTGGATTCCCAGCATCTGCAGAATCTCTTCTGTTTGTGATATTCTCATCCTGATTTCTTCCACCTTGCGAGGAGTGAACCAATAGCCATTGACCTTCACTCATCAGGACTACCCTTTCAGAGCTGTAGCTACTGGCACCAGTCTTGTAGTGTCTAAACTTGCGACTCTCCAAAATGCTGAAGATGCTGTGTTAAAATGCCCACCTACATAAGGATTGTAAACTTTAGTTTTGAGACTCCCTGATGTAATATAATTTTTGCAGTCCAGAGTATTATCTTTCACTTTTTTGTGTATGGCCATGTCCTCTTTCCTGTGTTCTTTTCCAGGACCTTAACATTATACTTGGTGTCAAGAAATGCTCCACTCAGTTCAGGCAGAACAAATGGCTGAGAAGTTTTATACTGTTTCACTGATAAGTTCTCTGCTTTCCATCTCTACTGCTTTACCTAGATTATAGTTTTGGTTTTGTTTACCTTGTCATGTAAGTTATACATGAGATGTATGTCCATGATACTAAATTTGAAATTGAACCCTCCATTCTCCGTGACTTCATATTCAGTTATTGTCTCACTGTTGTCCCAAGCAGCAGCTTCCCCATCTCGTTGAAACCTATCAAATATTAAAAGGCCTATATAGAATAGACGTGAAGAGGATGTTTCGTATCATGAGTGAGAATGGGACCAGAGGTCATAGCCTCACAATAAAAGGACATCCCTTTAGAACAGAGATGAGGAGGAAATTCTTTAGCCTGAAAGTGGTGAATCTGTTACGGACATCTGTGGAGGCCACTCATTGGGTATATTTAAGGTGGAGGTTTATTGGCTCTTGATTAGTAAGAGTGTCAAAGGTTACAGGGAGAAGACAGGAAAAATACATTAAAAGGGATAATAAATCAGCCATGATGGCAAGGCAAGCAGACTTGATGGTCCAAACAATCTAATTTTTCTCCTGTGGTCTGATCGTAAGTCTGTAGGTTCAACTGTACTACCGTTCACTAAGGTAAGCTGGTGTTACACCATGGGTTTTGGTGAGGATTGTGTGTTCTTTTGAAGGTGTGGACTTTAAAGATCAGATGGCAGGTCGCAATAGCGCATTCAGTGCAAAGGTGTTTATTGTGTACCAAAGGTAAAAAAGTAATTAGAAAAAGTGCAAAAATACTTACAGCACAAAAAAAGCCAAAATAACAAAAATGACAAAAGAGAAAAATATAGATAAATATACCATCAGACCTTTAGGACTTCAGCTCCAAAACATCAGCCTGAAGCAACTTGCCCTCTCTCCCTCCCTTCACACCAAAATGAGCCATTAAATAGGGATCTCCTTGCTCGGGGAGAAAAGGGAATGTGGGGAAGTTGTTACCATGAGTCTGAACAATTACACAAAAACCAAAACACAGAAATTCACATCCTTCTTCCCAATCGCAAATGTCCACAAATATATTCATCACAATAAGATCACAATGACTTTGCACAACAAAAGCAATGAACAACGAACCCAGAGACAGCACTTTCCCCATCCCCCAAAATGAACTCTTCCACTGAGCCAGCACACAGCATATGCCACCACCAACAGACACCTTTTTTAAGACAAACACATGCAAAATGCTGGAGGAACTCAGCAGGACAGGTAGCATGTATGGAAAAGAGTACTATCGATGTTTCGGCCCAAAATGTTGACTGTTCACTCTTTTCCATAGATGCTGCCTGGTCTGCTGAGTTCTTCCAACATTTTGTGTGCGTTGCTTGGATTTCCAGTATCTGCAGATTTTCCCTTGTTTGTGATTGGACCTTTTTTAAGACTACCCACCCACTGGAAGCAACAACAAACAGGATGTGTCAAAGAATGTCAGTGTCCTGGAGCGTGCAAGTACAAACAAAAGTGTCTGTGCTGTGTGTTAGCCTAGCATGTATACACAATGTCAGCACTGTCAGACGGGGATAAAGGGAATTACGGGGCTACTGGAGGATGTGGGTGAGGGAGAAGAAAATACTAATGGCATACCCGCTCTGATGCACAGCTAGTAATGAGAAAAGCATCAAACATTCTGCTGGAGGAACTCAGTGGGTTGAGCAGTATCTTTTGGAGGAGAGGAATTGTCAATGATGTAGGCCAATACACTGCATTAAGGTTAATTGACGTTTGTTATTGAAGGTAGGGAACTCCACAGAGAAATGGTTAGTACAATTCATACTTTACAGTTGCTAAATACGGACTCATATTCATATCTACCATAGTGTTCTGGTCTCGGGAGCAGAACCTGAACTCGGAATCTGCACCTACATTTATTATGCTGCACTTATCCATTAAAGTATTGATAGGTGTGGATAGTTTCGAAGGTTGTCGTAGATTACAGTGAGCTATCGATAGGATGCAGAGCTGGGCTGAGAAGCAGCAGATGGATTTCAACCTGGAAAAGTGTAAAGCGATTCACTTTGGTAGTACGAACGTGAAGGCAGATTACAGGGCTGACGGCAGAGTACAGGGTTAATGGCAGAGTACAGGGTTGAAGGCAGAATTCTTAGCCGTGTGGAGGAACAGAGGGATCTTGGGATCCCTGGTGGAACTTTTGAAATGCCTGTTTCGCTGCCGCTGCTACTGTGCGATCGGAGAAATCTCCGGGAGGAAGGCCCCAAATCCTTGGCTTTGCCTGTTGCTTGGCGGCCGGGGCCGGGCTCAAAGCGCTCGGCAGAGATGGTGCTTGGTGTCGGAGGGCTGGTCGGAGGCTCAAAGTTTTCGGACAGACTCGGAGTTGGCTGTGGTCGGGGCTCCCAGAGTGCTGTATCGGCAAGCTGCGGCGCTGGAGGTTCACAGCAGGAAGAGTTTTTCTTCCTTCTACCGTCTGCGTGAGATGATGGGCTGTCGGGACTTTGAGACTTTCTTTTAAACTGTGCCATGGACTGCTCTTTATCAGATTACAGTATTGCTTTGCACTGTTGAAACTATGTATTATAATTATGTGGTCTTTGTCAGTTAGTCTTTTATTAATTATGGTATTGTCTGCACTGTTGAAACTATATGTTAACTATAACTATATGTAACTATGTGGTTTTGTGTAGGTCTTGTAGCTTTAGGTTTGTCTGATGGGTTTGTAGTTCCTTTCTGGGAAACGTGCTAAGATGGTAGCGCGATATCGATACGCAGCAGCCTCTCTGGACTCTGGATTGGGGATTACCAATCATTATGTGGTTTTTCTTGTGTGGTCTGTTTTGTGCTTTTTCGTGATATCATTCCAGAGAACGCTGTCTCATTTTTTAACTGCATTGTATTTGTGGTTTATAGACGACAATAATCTGAATCTGAATAGATCCCTCCAAGTTGCTGCTCAAATTGATAGCATGATTTAGAAGATGTATCTTGTGTTGCCAGGTTGTGGGGTGGACATACGTCTCTGCCAAAGGAGGTGTGAGGCTCTCCTTCTCTCTGCCAGCCTGCAGGTAACCCTTGGGCAAAGTGCAGCTCCAACTTCGCTTGCCGATCAGGGTCACATTAAGCCATGGGAGCAGATGGTGGATGTTCGTGTGAGCAATTGGTGTGTATCATAAGTCCTGGCTATGCAACCACTGATGTCAGACGGACAATCTCTGAAGAGTATTGCTAACAGCTGGGGCCACCGTCTTGCAAAGACACTGTCCAGAAGAGGGCAATGACAAGCCAAACATGTAGAAAAATTTGCCGAGATAATTCATGGTGATGGATAAAGCAACAGCATGAAGGAGGTCTTCCTAACTGACAACAATCCCTCACACTGTAGATAGATTAAAGACAGACGGAAGACCATGATCGACCACATCATACAACATGGCGCATGTTGAGAATGATAGTGTGTTGGTCTTCATTAATCAGGGTATTGAGTTCAGGAGCCGTGAAGTAATTTTGCAGAGCTATAAAACATCAGTTAGTCTATACTTGGAATATTGTGTCCGGTTCTGCTTGTGTCATTATAGGAAGGATGTGGAATCTTTAGAGAGGGTGCAGAGCAGATTTACCAGGATTGCGTTTTAATTAGAGAGCCTGTCTTATGAGGATAGGTTGAGCGAGCTATGGCTTTCCTCTTTGGAACGAAGGAGGATCAGAGGTGATTTGATAGAGGTCTACACGATGATAAGAGGCATAGATCAAATGGACAGCCTGGTATTTTTCTCAGGATGGAATTAGTTAATATGAGAGAGCATAATTTTAAGGTGATTGCAGGAAAGTATAAGGGGATGAGAGTGGGAGGTGTGTGGAATGCATTGCCAGAGGTGGTGGTAGAGGCACATACTTAAGGTACACTTAAAGTACTCTTAAATAGGTACATTGATGAAAGAAAACTATAGGGCTATGTGGGGGAGGGAAGGGTTAGATTGATCTTGGAGTAGGTTGTGGGCTGAAAGATCAGTACTGTGCTGTAATGTTTTTGGTCTACTGAATGCCTATGTCAAGTACATGGACTGGCGGTGTTATATATGTGTGATTTGCGTTTGAATTGGTACACAGTTACTGTGGAAATGCAAGCATTCGTTGTAGCTCAGGAATACTGTCCCTCCAAATAATGCCTGCTTCCTAAATGTCCTTGAAACTAAATTGAAACTGGGACTGTTCTTGGGTAAGATCAACTGTGCCAGACTTGCCTAATAAAAATCACTTACTGCTTTGTCAAGAAGAAACCCTCAATGTCAGATTGAATGTTGTAAGAAAAGACAAGCAGCTGGAAAGTGAGGAACAGGAGGACACACAGTGTGCATAAAAGGCCTCTTTTATTAGCTTCGGGAAAACACTTTTTAGAAAAGTAGAAATTGAAAAATGTTAATGAGTCAGCTTTGAAATCCTGCTGTGCTGTGTTTCATTTAACAGCCCTGTCATCAAAACCCATTTACTGAAGGCAACTTGCAAAGAAATACATGGCCACAGTGCCAGGAATGTGAATGCTCCAACTAGGGGCATATTTGACTGAATTTATGAATCAGAGATAAGGGATGGTTTGGCAAATGAAATGAGACAGAGGGCCAGGAATGTAGTTGTATGTTTCATGTGTTGTCTATGACCATAGTCAAGGCATTTCCAGCTTTGCACAATTAATTTGCAAATATTTTGGACATGACCAAAGGAATGTTAGAATAATAAACAGAAGAGATTCTGCAGATGTTGGAAATCCAGAGCAAAACACACAAAATGCTGGAGGATCTGAGCAGGAGAGGCAGTATCTATGGAAGGGATTAAACAGTCAACATGTCGAGCCAAGACTCTTCATCAGGACAACAAGAAAGTCAACATGTTGGGCTGAGACCCTTTGTCAGGAGAGATGGTCCTCAGGACAAAGGTTCATGGTCAGAAACATTGACTGGTTATTCTGTTGTATAGATGCTGCTTGGCCTGCTCATTCCTCCTGCATTGGCAATGTTAGAACTGGTGTCTATGTTTTAAATTTGCAAGATTACATGCATGTCAGTTTGCTATTTAAAGCAAAGAGAACCAGCAATCCTAAACTGAAGTAACACACACAAAATGCTGGAGGAACGCAGCAAGTCAGGCAGCATGTATGGAAAGGAATAAATGGTCAATTTTTTGGGCTGAGACCCTTCAGAATAACTTGTATTTATAATCCAAAATGGAAATTTTCTTTTCATACAAAACATATACCATTGGACTCAAAGAGAGCTTCTATCCCACTGTTATCACATTCCTGAATGGACCTCTTGTATGATAAGATGGACTCTTGACCTCACAAACTTTCACATTATGATCATGCACTTTATTGTTTATCTGCACTGCACTTCCCCTGTAGTTTTTAAACTTCATTCTGCATTGTCATATTTTATCTCACTCTGCCTCAATGCATAGTGTAATGATTTGATCTGCATGAACAGTATGCAAGACAAGATTTTCACAGTGTCTTGGTACATGTGACAATGGTAATAAACCGATACAATGGATTCTGCTACTCACATACCCACAACAGACAAGCTGCAGTAGCCAATTGACTTGCCATTCGGTAGGTCTTTGTGATGTGTGAGGAAACCAGTGCAACTAGAAGAAACCTCCATCACCCTCCCTTGCTTCCCTCTCCCTATCCCTCCCTCCCTGTCTTCCCATTTCCCCTTCCCTCCATCCCCCTCTTTCTTCCTCCTCCCTCTCTCCTTTGCTCCCTCCCTGTATTTCAGAAAGTCTTGGGATCAACATAAAAGCCAAGCTGCTGGAGGAAGGTGGGCCAGGTGGTATCTGTGGAGGCAGAGGGGTACAGACCCCTCATTCGGAGCGAGAGCGTACAAGGGAGAAAGCTGGCAAAGAGGGGTGGTGAGAGCTGGCAGGTGATGAGTGGATCCAGCTGATGGAGAGGAAACAGGGGAGATGGTGAGAGGGGATGGGAGGTGGCAGGGAAGTAAGGGTGCGAGCGGGACAGCGCCTGGGATGGGAGAGGGTAGGTGAAGAGGCTTCAGATGATGGGATCAGATGGGAGAGGAAGGTGGATCATGGAATCAAATGAGAGTGGTGGGAAGGGCAGATGGGAATGTGGGCGGAAAGTGTTCAGCGGGAGGGTGTGTGGGTGATGTGAGAGTGTGGGAAGTGTGCCTGTTTTGCTGTTACTTGCTTCGCTGATGTTGCTGCTGCTTGTGCTGTTTTGCTGAACATTGTTGACATGCTTTGTAACAACACTTGCAGGCTGCCCCCAGTACTTCCTTAGGTAGTGCTGGTTGTTAAAGATCAAGGAACAACTTTATTTGCCAAAGACACTTACATGTATTAGAAATATGTTGTGGTGTGTTGGTGCAACATGCAGTTTAAAAGGGGCATTTAATAATTATACACAATAAAGCATTATATTAACATAAAGTTAGTATAAATATTGAATAAAATAAATACATAAATACCAGCATATATTTACAATGAAATCAACATTAGAATAAGAAATTTACAGTGCGGTGATGGGAATAATAAATAGAGGGTTGTGAGGTGGCTAATTAGAACGGTTGATCAGATTAAATGCCTGGGAGAAGAAACCATTAAGATGGAGTTAAGTTTACGTTTTAATATCCCTGTAGCGCTTCCCAGAAGGGAGCTTTCTGAAAAAAAAACATCTTGCTGGTTGGGTTGTGTTCGTAATGATTTTTTTTGTCCACTTCATTGTCCTGGACACATGCAAGTCCTGCAGCGATGGTAGACTGCAGCCAACGACATTTCCCGACAATTTGCTGTAGTTTTTGTACATCTGGTAGAGGGTGTTGCACAAAGCAGACAGCAGTGGCTGACGTGAGGATGCTCCCTATGCTGGTAGTGTAGAATCACACTCGTACGTTCTGTAAGCAAATGCAAGTGATGCATATCACTGTAAGCTTCCATGTGCATGTGATAAGTAAATGAATCTGAAACCCATGTGGTCGTGGGGAGAATGTGCAAACTCCAGACAACACTGGAGGTCAGGATCAAACCTGGGTCACTGGAGCTGTACGGCTGTGCTCTACCAACTATGCCACTGTGTCTCTGGTGAGACACCTATACTTCAGCATCAGATGGAAAGCAAAAAAAATTAATCATCACTCAGTTTTCAAGTGTTTTCATTCATCCTTTTGTCGACTAGAGTTCAGCTCTGCTTCCTGCAGAGGTATTCTCTTTCTAAGATGGTGCTGGCGATGTTTTATGGGCAACTCATAGAACTACTTAATGAAGATCAGTGAGTTACACCTGGTTGGACAAAGATACCTGCCAAAGCATGGGCTTATTGGGGACTTCTGCCACCTTTCCCTTTGAATGGTGCTTCTTCATCTCCATTATAACCCTTTCAGGGTTTTTTTGAAGACCCTGACCTGGAGTTACATGCTGACTTTGGTTCTTTGCGGGAATGGGACCCGTTCTCGGGATCTCACGACTGGCCATTATTCGATATACCAAGGACACGGCCCAGAAGATCAGCTCACCTTCTGAGTTTTGGGATTTTGTGGCTCTGCAGGCGGGCAGATTGAAGGTCGGTGCCTCTGCAGGAAATTGGTGTGTCGTGGCAGATGGAAGATCTCTGGTTGTGTGCACAGAGACCCAAGTTCTTTGGGCACAGAGCTCAGAGAAGGCGAACGCAATGGACTTTTAACATCGTAAATCAACAAGTTGTTATGTCTCCCCTCTCGCTGTGAAATGGAGACACTTCTTTTTCTTTTTAAATCTTTTTATTAGTTTTAAACAAACATAAATGAAACATGAATACAAAATGAGAGTACATAATTAATAGTTTAAATAGACATAGAAATAGACATAATAATAAAAATATATAACCTCTCAAACTCAGAACATAAATGAACAAAGAAGTAAAAAGAGAGAAAAAAAGAAAAACCCACCAAAAAAAGAGAAAAAAAAAACAAAAAAAAAACACTAACCAACATGGGCCATTGAATAATATTAAGTACATATACAGTAGTGCCAATAACTCCGAACCTCCATCCAAATAATTAAGGATAATATAAGTAAGGTTTAGGAAAAGCCAATTCAACTCATGTGAAAATGATGAATAAAAGGTCTCCAAGCTTCTTCTAATTAGAAGTTCTCTTCTAATAAGAGACACTTCTTATTCCCTTACTACAGAGAGATACGTGGAATGTCGAATTACCGGGTGAGTGAGTAGTCTTTGGGGCACTGCAAGTCTGTGTCTTTATTGATGTTTTGCTGCATGTGAGTGCTCGATGGGGATGTTGATGCTTTTTTTGCTGGTGGGAGGGGGGATCAATGCTTTGCTGCTGCTTACACATGGGAGGGGGCCTTGGAGTTCTAACATTTAACTGTCTTTCATTCTTTAGGGCACTCCTCTGTTTTTGTGGATGGTTGTGAAGAAAAATAACTTCAGGATGTATATTATATACATTTCTCTGACATGAAATGTACCTTTGAAACCTTTGAAATGAATGGCAGAGAAACATCATGGTAATGCTGGTACAGCATCTTAGGTGGATGATGGTACGTTGCTAAGGCCAGAAAAGTGGAAGGAGGGGAGGATTCCAATCTAGACTGAAAATCAAGGTATGAAACGTCTTCTGCAACACACATAAAATGCTGAAGGAACTCAGCAGGATAGGCAGCATCTATGGAAAAAAGTGCAGTTGACATTTTGGCCCAAAATGTTGACTGTACTTTTTTCCATAGATGCTGCTGGGTCTGGGGAGCTCCGTCAGCCATTTCTGTGTGTTGTATGGTTTTCCAGCATCTACAGATTTTCTCTTCTTTATGAAATCTCCTCTATCCCGTATTTTCTTTGATCACTCACTATAGAACAACATTGAGGAGCAAAGGGAAAGCTAGATAAGGCAAATTAAATAAGACAAGATATAGAAGAATTAGGCTGTTTGGCCCATCAAGTCTGTCCTGCCATTTCATTATGGCTGATCCAATTTCCCTGTCAGCCCCAATCTCCTGCTTTCCCATAGCCCTTCATGCCCTGACCAGTCAAGATTCTAACAACCTCTGCCTTAAATATACAAAAAGACTTGGCCTCCACAGCTGCATGTGGCAATGAATTCCATAGATTCACCACTCCGGCTAAAGAAATTCCTCCTCATCTCCATTATAAAAGGATGTCCCTCTGTTCAAAGGCTGTGTCCTCTGGTCCTAGACTCTTCCCTCCACAGGAAACATCCTCTCCACATCTACTCTATCAAGGCCTTTCACCATTCGATAGGTTTCAATGAGGTCACCCCTCATTCTTCTGAATTCTAGTGAATACAAGCCCAGAGCCATCAAATGCTCTTCATATTACAAGCCTTTCAATTCTGGAATCATTTTAGTGAAACACACACAAAAATGCTGGAGGAACTCAGCAAGCCAGGCAGCATCTATGGGAAATAGAACAGTTGACTTTTTGGGCCACGAGCCTTTATCAAGACTGGAGAAAAAATGTTGAGGAGTCAGATTTCGAAGGCTGGGGGAAGAGAGGGAAAAATACAAGTTGAGAGGTGAAGCCCAGAGGTGGGGAGGGGTTTAAGAGCTGGGAAATTGATTGGTGAGAGCGTTACAAGGCTGGAGAAGGGGGAATCTAATAGGAGAGGATAGAAGACCATGGAAGAAAGAAAAGTGGGGAGGAGGAGCACCAGTGGGAGACAATGGGCAGACAAGGAGATAAGGTGAGAGAAGGAAAAGGGGATAGGGAATGGTGAAAGGACGGGGGCATTACCGGAAGTTTGAGAAATTCATTTTAATACCATCAGGTTGGAGGCTATCTGGATGAAATGTAAGGTGTTACTCCTCCAACCTAAGTGTGGCCTTATCCTGACAGCAGGGGTATACTCTGTACTGGTTATGCATTTCCCCTCCGCCTCCTGACAGTCGCCTAGTTACCTGTCTCTTGTAACCTAGGGGTGACTACCTCCTTGTAGCTTCTACCCTCACCTCCTCATTCCCCTGTTTCAGATGAAGGTCACCAAGTTGCAGCTCCAGTTCCTTAACACATTCTCTCAGGAGCAGCACCTCAGTGCATCTGGTGCAGATGTGATTAGCCAGGAGACTGGAGTCCCCCAGATTTTCCACATCCCGCACACAACAAAAAAACACAGCCCCAGAGCCATTCTCACTACACTACTCTGCCATAATAAATGAGGAATGAACAACAGAAAGAGAGAAACACCCCAGATGCTTTACCTTGCCTAAGTGAGATTGCTGTACCAAAGGGAAATAAGGGATTGGTGCATTCTCTGTTTCTAGACATGCCAGATACAGTGTACCAGACAGAGGGGTTCTCAATCCACTGGATAGACCAAACTGTTGTTTTAGACAAGGCATTTGGTGGGGATCTGCGTTTCATGATAAACTCTTTGTGGTGCTTAGATGCACTCCTGTTCTTCCAATGTGGAACATCTAAAGATTAAGTGCTGTTTGGTCTTATTGCAAGAGTCCTCCTCCCTGATTCTGACCATGATTTACAGACCCTCAAAGGCAGACATTAAGCAAGTACTCAATGTTGTCAGGAAATGTAGAGGAGGCTTGACCCAGAAGCAGAACAGCAGAGATGATCTAGCGATGAACAATAACTTAAACAATAGACAGCAGATTAACAAGCTGTGACTGGCTGTGAAACCAGACAGAATATATACTAAACACAACAGGTAACAATGTAACTGAAGGCCAGGAGCAGCTGGTTAAGTCTGGCTGGTTTGATGAGTGAACAAGGACTGTGGGAGAGTGCTGGGTTTAAATAGGCTGCAGGTGATGAGTTAGAAATGAGTGGCAGGTGACTTCTATTATCTGGGCAGTGACTAGAAGATGACAAGACCAAACCCCACCCCATGATCCAGAATGATCTTGATGGGTCTGGTGGAACTCCTCAATGAGCGATGGATCCAAGTTTTAACTACACAGCACTCAAGATCTCTCCTCCCTTCCAAGTCAATCAGCTATTGCAAACCCCACCTACAATGATGTGGATCTATGAATTGTTGAACTAAATGCACTGGACTACCTTCCACCATCCTAGTTCCCAGAGGTGCAGGCTCGGGTTGGTTCAGTGCTTTATATATAACAGTCTTGAGGGAGGAATGTGGAAGGTTGGTGTGATCCTGAGGGGTGGTGGCAGCTGGAGACAAAGTGACTGGTTTGATGTGATGGGTAATCTTGAAGTGACCAATGAACCAGGGTAAGAGCTTGTGGGAGTCGGTCTGCAGGGACAGAGGACAGGTGGACAGATATGGTCCCCAGGCTAGAGTGGGTCACCAGGATGGTGGTTGGCTTGGCAGAGTTAGGTGCAGCTTGCAGCTAGCATGGCCCTCGGTGTCCTCATCCAAGCACTCTGGCAAAGGTGAACCCGGGCCCTGGCAGACAGGACTTTCACCGTTGGTTCCTCCGTGGGGTGCAACATGGGATGGCAGCCATGAAGCACTTCAAAAGGTGACAAAGTTGTGGCAAAGGAGATGTGTAGATTGTGGAACAGCTTGTCCAAGAGTAGGTACTTATCCCATGTGGAAGGGTTAGTGGTGGCGAAGCATTGCAGAAACTTCTCCACTTGCTGGTTGGCTCGCTCTGACTAACTATTAGTTTGTCGATGATAGCCAAAGCATAAACTCACTGAGGTGCGGAGGAGGGAGCAGAAGTGGGAAGTGAACTGTGGGCCCCGGTCCGACACAATGCCCTGAGGGAAGCCTTGAACGTGAATTACATGCTGGAGAACTAGGTGCCATCTCAGCGGCTGACGGCAGTTTGGAGAGGTGCATGAAGTGGGCCACCTTGGAGAACCGGTCCACCATTGTCATAATCACCATTGCCTCGCTGGAAGATGGAAAATCCTGATGAAATCCATGGAGATGTGGGACCAGGATACTGAGAGACTGGCAGAGGCCACAGGGGCCACAGGAGCCTAAAGGCTGATCTGTACTTCTGCGTCAAATGAAGGCCATAGGTACGGCGTAGCCACGTAACCTACTCCCTACCCTACGTCATAGCCTGACTCGCACCTCTCCAAAAATGTAACTGCATGTCGCGGTGACACAGATGGCAACAACTGTGATTGGTCCGCTTGGTAGCATCGCATTTCCTCCTGTCTACACTGTGTACACTGATGCGAAATAATTGGTTGGAGATGACGAACCAAATCTTCAAGTCTACCTGCCGACATCTGAAAATATTTGAAATGCGTTTTCTTGTCCATGTCTCTCAGTGGCCGGACAAGCACAGAAAATTCACCCTCCTTCTGCCTCAATCGTTCAATGGTTGTACATACTATCTCCTCCGGCGCTTTCTCTCTTTTCTGCATTGCAGTAATTTCAATAAAAGTAACCCTTGTTCAACATTAATTAGCTCCAACTCCAACATGATGCGCTCAGTCTCCATTGTTTGAAGTACATGAAGAAACTCAACCCAGGGGCATAGAAATCCCACCGCCAACTAGCGTCTTGGCGGTGAATTGCAGAGCGAGGCAGACACACCAACACACAGGTATAAGTGCTCACAACGGCACAGGCCACTTACAAAGGCTATGGCGTAGGTGACTACGCAGAAGTATAAATCAGCCTTAAAGCGCTATTGGTTAGAGGAATTAAACAGAATCCATTGAGGGCAGGCAGAGATGAACAGACATACATCTGCGATTATGGTGGGCCACCAGAATGGGCGTTGCAGAACAATCCAGAATCCATTTGCGACTGGCTAGCTGAAGAGGGGTAAGGGGTGGGCCCACTGGAGTGCCTCAGTGTGCATGGCTGCTAGTACAAACTTGTGGTGGTCTGGTGTATTGGCTGGAGCAAGCTCATGCTGTAAAGCCTGGCAAATCTGGTTCTCAAGGTCCTGGACGATTGGTGTGAGAACCTGAGAGGATGGAATGATGCGCGGAGGTTGGATCTACATTTCAACTTGGTCAAATTTTCATGACAGGGCATCCCCCGTAGTGTTCTTGAAATCAGATTGGTTGGAGGTGGTGAAGTTGAGTTGTTTGAAGAAGAAGTCCAACCAAGCCTGATGTGGGTTGAGTTAATGGGTCTGCTGTTTGAATTTGGGATTCCTGTGGTCAGTCCAGATCAGGAAAGGTTTGGTGTGTCCCATCAGCCAATACCTTCATTTCTCCAAGAGCCATTTGATAATAAATAGCTTGCTGTCTCCTACCCTATAACAGCACTGTGTAGAGTTGAACTCGCACTAGAAGGCAGCACAAGGGTGCGTCTTCCCATCCAGTCCTTGCTGGTAGAGGATGGGCTCAGCACCCATGTCAGATGCATTTACCTCTACCGCAAAAGTTCCAGAGGGTTTCAGATGGCAGTGAATTGGAGGGGTTGTGAAGTATCTCTTGAACTCCTCGAAAGCACGGTCCATGGCAGCAGATTAGGTTATCCATGAGGCAGGTGACTTGGTGAGGGAGGTGAGAAAAGCAGCATAGTTTCTGATGAAACACTAGTAGACATTGCAGAAGATCAAGAAGCATGGTAGCTGTTTGAGGGAGTGTGGTCAGGGCCATTCAATGATGGTGCTCACTTTCTCTGGGTCCATGTTATGCTGTGCAGTGAACAGATGTAACCCAGGAATGAAACAATTGGGGTGTGCATCTGGCATTTTTCTAACTTGTAGTACAGTTGATTTTTGAGGAGATGCTAAAGGGCTGAAGGGATGTGACAGACGTGGTCTTGGTGGTCCTTGGAGACAATGAGGATGTCATTGAGGTAGATGAACACATACTTGTGTAGCATGTCTCAGAGGATCTTGTTAATAAAGGATTGGTAAATTGCTGGACTGCTGAAAAGTCCAAAATGCATCACAAGTATTCATAGTGGCCAGTGGGTGCTATAAATGCCAACTTCTCTCATGCCCTGGTGGTTGTGGATCAGGTTGTTTGCGTTTCGTAGATGCAGCTTGTGAACATCTGAGTCCTGTGTAGTGTTTGGAATTTGTATTCATCAAGGGGAGAGTGCAGTGGTTCTTTAAAGGTGATTTTGTTGAGTCCATGGTAGCCAACGCAGGGATAAAGACTCCATCTTTCTTTTTGATGAAGAAGGATCCTGCACCAGGTGGGGACTGTGATGGTCGAGTGAAGCTGTCCTATAGAGCTTCAGTGATGTAGTCGTTCATGTCTTGGGTATTAAGAGGGGAGAGGGAAAACAGACAGCCTCGGGAAGGAGTGGCACCCAGGAGGAGGTCAATCATGCAGTTGTGTGCTCTATCGGGTGGTAGGGTGCTGGCTTCCCTTTTACTGAAGGTGGTGGCTAAGTCGTGTTATTCCTCGATGAGCTTGGTGGGATCAAGGGGTTCCGTGGATTTATGGGGTGAAATCAACTGAGTTTGCAGGCAGGCGAGTCCCATTTCAGCAGTGAACCGGATGACCAGGTGAAGTGAGGGTCATGAGTGGAGTGCCAAGGGTAACTCAAGATGAGAAGAGTGTTGGGTAAGTAAGTCAGGAGAAATTGGAGGGACTCGCGGTGCTCCCCGTGCACGGTCTGTGTGCATGCTCCGTCAATGGCCGTGACGCAGCAGGAGTGAGAGGTGGGCTCGGTAAGAAGTCCAAGCTGCACACACCCACACAGGGTCCGGTCAATGAAGTTGCCTGCTGCACTGAAAATCACCAGCGCCTCCCGTGTGTGTAGAACCATTGGGTTGTGGAAGGGAACAGAGAGAGTGAGTCTGTCTATGGAGCTGGAATGAGGGGGCGAGTAGAGCTTACCAGATAGAAGGCCCCTTGTCTCTACCTGGTGGTGCCATTTCCCATACACAATGTGCATTTGATGTGTGGGTGATTGATAGCTCCACAGGAAGTGCACAAGTTGTTTCTCCAACAATGCTTATGCTCTTGATGGGTTAAGAGAGCTCTCCCCAATTGCATGGGCTCTGGAGGTGTTGATGATGAGGGTCCTGCAGTCTAAAGTGGTTCTGGAAATGGAATTGGGGTTCCAGCTGATGATCTGAGGAACCACTCCATAAGACGCTTGTCAATTTGGAGGGCCAGAGTGATGGGGCTTTCGAGGTTGGTAAGCCATTTCCGAGTAGACAGCTCATCTTTCAAGTGCTTTGAGAGCTCAGGATGGTAATGGGCCAGGAGCATGTCCACATTCCACCAGTTCCATGGTGTAATCCAGCACAGAACAAGAGCCTTGGAGGTGAATTATCTAATCCACTATCTCCTTTCTACTTCCGGAATGGTTGAAAACCATTCAGGCTCATCTCAGCAGTGAAATTCTCATACTTGTTGCAAGTGGTGGTTTTATTGTCCCAGTTAGCAGCAGCCCAGGTCAGAGCTTGCCCAGTCAAGAGAAAGATGAGGAAGGCAATTTTAGCTCGGTCCATAACACACCGAGATAGCTGGAGCTCAAAGTGTAAGACACACTGGGACAGGGCGTTGCGACATCAGGTTGGGGATCCAGTGAGGCATTCAAGAACTGGAATCCAAGACTCAAGAGGGAGGAGGCTGACTGGCACAGAGTTGCTGTATTGCACTGGAGAGTTGGAAAAGAATGGCAAGAGTGGCTTCTGGATTGTGTGCTCATGTCAACAGATAACTTCCGTTAGGAGAGCATACTCCGCTGGGTCAATCAAAGGTTCACTCATCCAGTCAAAATGCAGGGGAGGCTTGACCCTAAAGGAGAACAGCAGAGATGACTTAGCAATGAGTGATAACTTTAATAATTGACTGTACAAAGAATAAGCCGCAAAGGGCCAAAAAACAAGTGAAAACAGATATTAAACTCAACAGGCAACAAGGTAACTGAAGGCTAGAAGCAACTGGTTCAGTCTGACAGTGAATCAGGACTGTGAACGAGAACTATGTTTAAACAGGCTGCAGGTGACGTTAGAAATGAGTGGCAGGTGACTCCTATCTGCTGGGTGGAGGCTGGGAGATGCCGGCTTATGCACGCCTGACAGTTATATCGAGTATCGCAATTAGCAAACAGAAAACAACTTACCCCTATGCCGCGGACTTCAATCAGGCTTGCTTGAAGAACTCTCTGCCCAATTACCTTCAACATAAGACTGGTAGCACCAGTGGCCTCAACACTCGACCACTGCTACACTCCCACAAGGAATGCCTACCATTCCAACCCTAGACTGTATTTCAGGAAATCTGATCATCCAGCTACTCTCCTCCAACCTGCATACAGGCAGAGGCTAAAGATGAAGGTTCCAGAGGTAAGGACAACAAAGAGGTGGTCACAGGAGGCAGAGGAGCGGAAACATGATTGCTTCATTTTGGTGGACTAGGCCACATTCGAGGACTTATCAGAGAATCTGAATGAATAGGCCACGGTTCTCATGGACTTGGTAAAGTCTCACATGGATGAGTGTGTCCCCACAAAATCACTCAGAGTCTTTACCAACCAGAAGCCCTAGATGAATCAAGAGATTCATGGGGATCAATCAAGAGGTTTGGATAGGGAGATTGCTGGCTGGTGTGCCTCAAAGGGCTGGAAGAATCTATTCTCTGCTGTATCTCAATAACAAATAAATAAATAAAATCTAGATAGCAGAGGTGCATACATCATGATGCTCTTCATTGATTAAAACCCTGCATTCGCCACTATTATCCCCTCAAGATTAATCAATAAGCTTCAAGACCTAGGCCACAAAACCTCTCGTGCGACTCCATCCTCAATTTCCTCACCTGCATACCCCAGTCAGTTCAGCTCCTCCACAATCACCATTGGCACGGGTGCACCAAATGGCCGTGTGCTTAGCTACCTCCTCTACTCACTCTATACCTATGACTGTGAGGTTAAGTATAGTTCCAGTACGCTTGCTGATGACTGGCATAATTTAATGAAGAAACTCTTTGAACAGGGTAGTGTGCGCTCAACAACTAACTGTTAGATATGTCAGGAGAGCTGCTTCAGAGAATCAGTCATAATGTACACAAAAGTAAAACACCTTTGACTTGAAGTGCTCATTTTTACCTGCAAGGCAGTGTGCTGGAGTGAAGAAATAATTTCATGTCATGAATAGTGCATGGTTAATGGGATGAGCTAATGAGAGAAATGTTTAAGAAACAGGAAATTCGAAACTTGTAAGGAAAAACTTAGGAGCACTCAGCAGACTGGGCAGCACCTGTTATGAGGGAACCAGGCTTAACATCTCAGGTCAATGACCTTGTATTAGAACACTTATGATTTATGGCCACTGACCAGAAACTCGGAGAACATCTTTCTGCTTGGCCTGCTGAGATAAGTGAGCAGTTCTTCTATTTGTACAGTGCTAACTGTGGGATCAATGGCAGAGCTGGAGAGTGGGAGGACTCCCTGCTGGTCTTTGAATAACGCCAAGAGATCTTTTAAGCCCACCTGAACAGACTATGAACTCTGTCTTAATAAGTGGTATTTTACGGATGAAACTCTTGACTAGGCAGCTCCCCTCCAGGCCCTTACTGAAATGGTACCACATCTCTTACATACAATCCTGGAGGGGATTCATCAGACATCTCAACAAAGGATCAAGACATCCCATATTCTATTACGTAACACTTCAACAAAATTCCTTTTTTTAATTATTTAACCATTCCCTGTTCTTAAAAAATGCTTTCCATTAACACACACATACACTACTGCGAACGTTTATAGTTTTTAAATGTGTAAACAATCTCTAAATAATTGGTTATTTTGTTTTACAATTTCTGTCTTCCAAGTCACTTAAAACAAGATTATGGCTTTTGGATAGAAATTCAAAGGGAAGATCATTAAAACCTATCCTGGAGCTTTTTTTGTTCTGAATATAAATCCAATTGATCAGATAGAGAATGGGGAGTGATTGGGCTTATATTCAAAGGCGGTTGCAGGCATGTGAAGTTCATTTGGATTGCACTGAGGTTAGGTGCAGAAAGACTTAAGAGGATTAATTAGATCGTGCTGGAAAATGGATGCTGGAATTACGTGTGATTAACCCGCTCTCGTTTGAGAGTGCGCACAAATCATTTGCTGCAGATGAGTACCAAACTCTTAGCAAACTTCCAGTGCTGGGGCAAGTCTTCATGCACTGCTGTGGAGCACGGTTTCTGGAATGTCTGACTCCAACTCGAGCTGGCCCGTTGAGTAAGGGCAGTTGGCGGTGGGAAGGTGGTGATGGGGTCACTGTGTCAGCCAACAACAGACACCAAGACTGTCCAACGTGGCTCTGGGGAACTCGGAGGAGAGGGTTCATCTACCCGCAGAGTGCCAGGATTCCCTGTGTGAAAAGGCAGCAGTTAAGGTTATTACAAGGATGCAGGCCCAAGCAGATAAATGGATTGCAGTGGGAAATGCTGCCAACATAATGGGGATGGCTAAAATCAAAGGATTATCTTCAAATTGCAGCTCTTGTCAGTTGTGGCATTTACTCCATACATTACCCAAACACTCAGCAAGGTTCGCACTGATACAATCCCCCTTTTCTGCAGGACACAGTGGTTGCTGTTTATCTGCTGATGAGAACAGTGAACCAGTTGCTTACTGCTTCGACATGTTAAACCCTGGAGGAGGGGTTCCAGGAAGTCATCCAGGAAAGATGTCCTCCGGGCTGACCAACTCCATGCTAGACATCAACACCCCCACCCCCCCGCCGCCCCTCCACTTTACACAAGCCTGCAGTAATCCCGTGTTATTCTCTCCACATTCCCTCCTTACTCCCCAGATTACACCACTCACTTTATACCCGGTTCAATTTACAGTGACCCGTTAAGTTACCATCCCCCATGACTTTGGAACGAGGGAGGAAACCAAAGCACGTGAAGTCACTGCACGGCCTTGCATTTCCTTAGTTTAATGTGCTAGGTTTCTAGCCAGCCATTCAATCTACCTCTACCCCATTACAGAATGTCACTGTCCTCCTCACAACATACGCTTCCCACCTGTTCTGTATTACTGGAGAGACTCGGCCTCCTGAAGCTTCTTTCCCACTGAAGCCAGCTGGAAACGTGATGCATGTAAATACAAACACCCAGCTATCCGGGAAGAAAACTCATGTGCTTTTGCTCTGAGTCCTGTGCCCAAATAGATCTGGTTTAATTGGCATGGCCGGTATTCATTGTTCATCCACTAATGCCTTTGGTAGTGAGTCCGCCACCTTGAACCACAACAGTCCTTCTGTGGTATTCTTGGAGGTGGGTTTCCTGAATTGAAATCCAGTGTGGAGAAAGGAATTGCAATGTATTTCCAAGTCAGCTTGGAGTTCATCATCATGGGAATTCTTTTTGGGGTCATGTTCTGATGCGCTTGCCATTCTTTCTGTTCCATGACTTGGGAGGTGTCAGAGAAAACTTGTCAATTAAATGCAATCCATAGTATGTACTGGTGGTGGAGGGAGAGAATGCAGCTCTCTGTCAAGAGAGGATGGGATGAATTGTGCTCTGTTACAACAGAAAGGGTTCATCAATTCACTAGTACACTTCCAACCAATTTTATATCATTGGGGGGGATCAGCCCTCAGTGTGTCTTTGGTACACTGAAGACCCTAGCAAATTTCTACAGATGTACTGTGGAGAACATTCTAACTGGTGTGGAGGGGGCCACTGCACAGTATCAGGAAAAGCTGCAGAGAGTTGTAAACACAACAGGCCTCCCCAGCTTCAAGGAAACCTTCAAAAGGTGATGCCTCATCTACCATTAAGGATCTCCATCACCGAGGATATCCCCTCTTCTCATTAATACCATCAGTGAAGAGGTACAGGAGTCTGAAGACCCACACTCAATAATTCAAGAACAGCTTCTTTCCCTCCACCATCAGATTTCTGAACGGTCCGTGAACTTGTGTGCACTACCTCACTATAAATTTCATGAGTATGTCGGTGAAAATACACCTGATTCTAATTATCAGAATCAGGTTTATTATCACTGGCAAAACAAGTGAAATTTGTTAACTTAGCAGCAGCAGTTCAATGCAATACATAATCTAGTAGAGAAAAAATAATGATTGTAATTAAAAAAGAACAAAAATAATAATAAATAAACAATCAAATTAATTACATATATTGAATAGATTTTTTTTAAGTGCAAAAACAGAAATACTGTATATTAAAAAAGTGAGGTAGTGTCCAAAGAATCTATGTCCATGCAGGAATCGGATGGCAGAGGGAAAGAAGCTGTTCCTGAGTCGCTGAGTGTGTGCCTTCAGGCTTCTGTACCTCCTACCTGATGGTAACAGTGACAAAAGGGCATGCCCTGGGTGCTGGAAGTCCTTAATAATGGATGCGGCCTTTCTGAGACACCGCTTCCTTAGGATGTCCTGGGTACTTTGTAGGCTAGTCCCCAAGATGGAGCTTTACTGCAACTTGCGAAGTGATGCCAATGTCACCTGCTTGGACGCACAGCTGTGGACACTGATGATCACTGTGACCCACACTGCCCCAGGCGATGCGGTTCTGGCCCTGCTCAGTGACTGGGGCGTGTCTTCACGGCATCATTTTGCAGAAGCAGACTTCCCTGGTCCATTGTAAAGAACACATAAAAGAGCGCTTAGTGTTTAGAACTCCAGCTGAGGGCCACAAATTTCTTCCTCCCTCTTCAGAGGAATGTCCATCAGAGTGATGACTGGAAGTTGTTGTGCTTGGTTAAGAGTTAGGCCACAAGTCTTTCATCTTCACTTCACAATGGACATCAGAGCCATCAAAAAAGAACAAACACTTTGCACCAGCTGTCAGTCCTGCAAATCAAACAGCAACTAGCATGTGAGGAACTGATGATGCCTTTCAACGGCCCAGGTCATTTCTCCACCAGCTAAAGACCTTTGAAACGAAGAGCCAGATGGTATCTGCCATAGACCTGCTTTGGCAGCAGATGAATTCCAGTGGGTTGAGGTTGTCTGGGAAGCTGGAGTTAATGCGTGCTATATCCAGCCCCTTGAACCACTTTATGTTGCTGTACGTTAAAGCCACTGGCTGGTGTTCCAAAACTTCAAAACCAATGAAATACTTTTAGAATGTTGGCTGTTGAAATACAAGGAACATGGCACAAAACATCAATGTCACCTACTCTGTTTGTGATTGCAGGATCAGGATGAATATTATATCTGAAATAAATAAATTTGCTCTTTTAAATCCACCTGAGAGGAACTCTCTTAATGCTGCATCTATAAAACACCATCTCCAATAATGCAGCATTCCCTCTGCACTGCCCTTCTGGAAGTGCAGTACTGTCACTCTGACACACTTTCCTCCCAACTGTACGACCCTCACCATGAGTACCGTGGTTTTGAAAATGCACCAGACCCTCAGTCCAACTTCTCTGACCGTTCTGCACCTCCTCAGTTACTGCCCCTCCAACGGTGCAGAGTGCCCCGCCTGCAGTCCTGCACTCTCTCAGCATTGTCTCCTTGATAATCCCGCACTTCCAGCACACCTTCACCCCTGCCACTCAGAATGTGGCACTCTGTCAGGATGCAATTCTGACAGGCCTTCCCTCTCTTTGATTCAGAGTCACAGTAAGGAAACAGAGTCATCAGCATAAATGGTCCATTCTGACCAAGCTAAGCTAGTCCTATATGCCAACTTTTGGCACAATTCCCTCTAAACTCCAATCCATGTACTTGTCCAAGTAGCTAGTAATCATTGTTAATATACCTGCCTCAACCATGCCCTCTGGCAGCTCCTTCCAAATCAGTCCAGCCATCAGCCATGGCAGGGCTAACAAAATGAGGTCAGGTAGTACTGCCGACAACAGCATGATGAGCCTAATGAATTTTATGCATGTCATGAAGAGAAGGGAATGGGTATGACACCTCCCACCCTGATGGTCTCCGATGTACTTGAATCTACAGTCACAGATCATATGACTGGCCATTTTCTACATGGATTGGCTAGCAGAGGCATTTTCAGACATTGTTGACCTCTCCTTGCTTCGTGCTGTGGTTCCATCCTGCTTTAAGAAAACCGCTATTATCCCGACAGCCCAGAAAAACCAGATAACGTGCCTCAATGACTACCAGCGAGTGGCTGTGACACTTACCATCCTGAAGTGTTTCGAAAGGCTGGTCGTGACATGTTTCATCTCCAGTTCTCCAACCTCAATCCACTGCAGTTTCCGTACCACCAAAGGAGGCCTATGGTAAATGCCATCTCCCTGGCCATACACTCATCTCTAGAGCATCTGGACAATAAAGACACCTATGCTGAACTGTTTGTAACTGGTGACAGTTCTACCTTCAATACTATTATTTCATGTAAACTCATCACAAACTGCAGACCCTGGGAGTTAATGCCTCCCTCAGCAACTGGATCCTTGACCTACTGACCAACAGACCACAATCAATAAGGATTGGCAGCAACAGCTCCACTTCAATTTTTCTACATTCTAAACATGATTATTCTAGCTCCCTACTCTATATCCTGTACATGACTGCATGGCCAAATTCTCTCTGACTCAAACTTTGCAGATGATACTACTGTACTAGGATGCATCTGAAATGAAAATGAGTCAGAGTACAGGAAATTGATGGAGAGGTCAGTGACATGGTGTCCTGACAACAATCTCTCTCTGAATGTCAACAAAATAGCAGGTCACTGACTTCAGAACAACAAGTGTTGCAGAAGTTGCTGTCTACATTAACGGCATTGAAATCGAGAGGGTTAAGAGCCTCAGGTTTCAAGGAGAGAACATCACCGGCAGGTGATAAGAGTGGGCTCCTTCACCTATGATCTTCAATACAGGTACCCCTCAGGGCTGTGTCCTAAGCCCCCTCCTTTACTCTCTGTATACCCATGACTGTATCACCACCAACAATTCCAATCTGCTAATTAAATTTGCTGATGATACACTGATTGGCCTGATCTCAAATAATAATGAGGCAACCTGCAGAGAAGAAGTCTTTACCCTGACACAGTGGTGTCAAGGAAACAACCTCTCCCTCAATGTCACAAAAACAAAGGAGCTGGTTGTGGTCTACAGGAGAAATGGAGACAGAAATGGAGATCCTATTGACATCAATGGATCTGGGGTTGAGAGGGTGAACAGCTTTACATTCCTCAGCATAATCATCACCGAGGATCTCACGTGGTCTGTACATACCGGCTGTGTGGTAAAAAAAGGCACAACAGCACCTCTTTCACCTCAGACGGTTGAGGAAGTTTGGTATGAGCCCCCAAATTCTAAGAACTTTCTACAGGGGCACAATTGAGAGCATCCTGACTGGCTGCATCACTGCCTGGTATGGGAACTGTACCTCCCTCAATTGCAGGACTCTGCAGAGAGTGGTGCGGACAGCCCAGTGCATCTGTAGATGAGAACTTCCCACTATTCAGGACATTTACAAAGACAGGCATGCAAAAAAGGCCCGAAAGATCATTGGGGACCCGAGTCACCCCAACCACAAACTGTTCCAGCTGCTACCATCCGGGAAGTGGTACCGCAGCATAAAAGCCAGGACCAACAGGCTCCAGAACAGCTTCTTCCACCAGGCCGTCAGACTGGTTACTTCATGCAGATACAATTACATTTCTATTTTATATTGACTGTCCTGTTGTATGTACTATTTATTATAAATTACTATAAATTGCACATTTAAATGGAGACATAGTGTAAAGATTTTTAGTCATCATGTATATGAAGGATGTAAGTCAATTCAATTCAATGGCCTGTCCTTATCCGGCCACTTGATGTCATAGCCAAGAAAGCTGAATAATACCTCTACTTCATTAGCAGGGTAAAGAAACTGAGCATGCCTCTCGCTAATTTTTACTGATGCACCATAAAAAGCATTCTGGCCAGATACGTAACAGCTTGCTATGGCAAATGCTCTGCACGTGACCATAAGGAACCGCAGAGAGTTGCGGACACAGTTCAGCACATCACGGGAACCAATCTCCCCTCTACAGACTCTGCTGACACATCTCGCTACCTTGCTAAAGTAACCAGCAGAGTCAAAGACCCCACTCACCACTGACACTCTCTCTTCTACCCCCTCCTGTTGGACAGAAGGCACAGAAACCTGAAAGGCCACCAGGCTCAAAGGTATTCACTATCATCAGACTCTTGAATGGACCTCTTGTAATAAAATATACCCTTGGCCTCATAATCTACCTCATTATGATCTCACATGTTATTGTTTACCTGCACTGCACTGTTCTGCATTGTTATTGTTTTACCTTGTTTCAGCTTAATGTACTGTGTAATGATTTGATCTGTGTGAACAGCATGCAAGACGATCTTTTCACTCTATCTTGGTACATGTAACAACAGTAAACCAATTCCAATACATCTGGGTGAAAAGGCTGTTACTGAGGTTCCTGTTGAATCTCATGCCTCTCACCTTAAACCTGAGTCCTCTGGTTCTTGGTTCCCTGACTCTTGGCAAAACTTTCAGGGGAATTGATTTAAAATTGTCCTTTCCCAGTGATGGACACTAGGGGGCGCAGTGTTACAACATATAGAGGCACAAATGGTGCAGTGAGTGACAGGTGACAGAATTAGAGGGTGGAACAGCGTGATCCCAGTGTGTGGGTCACAACGTGAGGGTCACAAGCCTACTGTTAGAAACCAAGCTCAAGGTGTGTGGGTCACTGTGTGAGGATGGCAGAGAGGGTCACACAGTGACAACCTCGGAGCAGGGGTCACAGAACAACATGCACAAAATGCGGGAGGAACTCAGCAAGTCAGGCTGCATCCATAGGGGGGAGTAAACACTCAACATTTCGGGCTGAGACCCTTCACCAGGACTGGAAGGGCTGGAGAAATAAGCCAGAAATAAAAAGATGGGTGAGGGGAAGGAGTACAGGTTGGCCCATGGTCAAAGAGGCAGAGAGTAGAAGATATGACAGAGGAGCAGTGATAGAGGGCCTCGCTGAACTCCCAGCAAAGGGAAGATTTAAACCTCTTCAGGGCAAACGTACCTCGAAGAGACTTGGAGCAGCAAATCAAAGACGCAAGAGATTCTGTAGAAACTGGAAATCTTGAGCAACACACACAAAATGCTGGGGAAACACGTTAGACAGCGTCTATGGAGGGAACTAAATAGCCACAGAGTGTGTGATGTAGAGCAGGGTCATAGGGTGAAGGTCACATGGTTACAACCACAGAGCTGGATCACAGAGTGAGAGTCAAAGCATGAAGGTCACACTGACTGCCATCTTACAGGGGTCTTGTGACTGAAAGAGGTATCCTAGACCATTGGACTGAAGTTCACTGTGTCACAAGAGACCAATAGCTACAGTGAGTCTGCTCACATGTTCGGTAACCTCTTCAGCCACTGTTAACCTGAACTGGACTGCACTCTGAAGGTAGTGGGAGGAGACAGCATGTCTTTTAACAAGGGCTGGGGAAACTGAAGTGATGTTCCTCCTTGTCACTGAGCCACATGCTCACAAGCGCTCGCTGTATCACTACTGCCTACCAGCCCTAGGCCCTGAAGAAATACAGAGACATTGAGTCCTCTTCAAATAGTCAAACGTCAATAAGTGCAGTCTAAGTCCAACTGAACACATTCAGAGTTTTGTTTAGAACACAAGAACACTGGGAAGCAGAAACAGGAGTTGTCAAGGAGGTCCCTCAGGCCTGCTGATGTCTGATCTGCCTCCAGCCTCAACTCCACGGTGGTGTCACACATACAAAATACTGGAGGGACTCCGTGGGTCAGGCAACATCTATGGAGGGAAATGAGCAGTCAATGCCTTGAGACTGAAGAAGGATCTCTGCCTAAGACGTCAACTCTTCATTACTCCCTGTGGATGTTGTTTGATCTGTTGCATTCCTCCGGCATTTTGTATGTACTGCTCCAGATTTCCAGCATTTGCAGAATCCCTTGGGTCTCCAATTCTGTGCCAATTCCCACAAGCCTCAGTTCTGCCTCACTAATAACAGGGTCAAGTCAATGCCACAAGAAACATACAGGTAAGGAAAACCATTCAGCCCATCTTCAGCTTCCCGTATGGGAAAGACACCAGCTCATTCACAGAAGCCCAGAATAATGGAAAGACACAGCCTTTTGGCCCACCGTTGAATATCCAGGGATTTCTCCAGCCTCTGTGGTGGTGCTGCAGTGGGTACTGGGCTAGTAACCCAGACCCCCAAATTCAAAACCCACCACTCCCAATGTAGAATTTAAGTTCGGTTACTTATCTGTTTTTAGTACAAAATTAAGCTCTCCTTAGAAATGATGGCTGCAGAACGATCAGTCCTGAAGAAGAGTCTCAGCCTGAAACGTTAACTGGTTCCTCTTTTCCATAGTCAATGCCTGGCCTGCTGAGCTCCTCCAGCATTTTGTGTGTGTGGCTTTGGACCTCCAGCATCTGCTTGTGACAAAATTACCAGGCTGTGATAGAAAGAGGTTCAGGGGATGGAATCTGCCTGTCATAGTTGACGTGCATAGATGTGACTCCATTCTCAGAGAGTTGTGCCTCACTGTTCAGGTTCTCCGAAGTGGAGAGGTCTGGCCCACGATGGAGCAAACCTTGGCACCTTACACAGTTCAGGGCAACGAGGCCCAGCCGATGCACTGGTTCTTGCCAGGGATGTCCACATCTGGAAATGTAAATGAGTTAGAAGTGGCACAGTAGCATAGCAGTTCGCACAATGCTTCACAGCACCAGCTGTGAGATCAGGGTTCAACTCCTGCTGCTGCCTGCAAGGAGTTTGTACATTGTGTAGGTTTCCTCCCACATTCCAAAGACAGACTATTAGGGACAGTGAGTTGTAGACCTGCGATGTTGGCATCAAAAGCATAACATACTTGCAGGCTGCTCAACACAGTCCCCACTGATTCGATTTCATGTCAACAATACATTTCACCGGATGTTTTAATGTACACGTGACAAAGAAAGTTAGTCTTCATCTTTCTCTTTATCTCATGACATGTTGCCCAAGGCAACAACTAAGTCTTCACTTTGCATGAGAACGTAAACATCCAGGCGTTCTGGCCCATGATGGGGCAAGTCATGTCAGAAAGAAAGGCAATGAGTTCTTATGGACACTGTAATGTCCTGACAGGAGTAATCACTTATAATGATGCATCCATTCGTGCTGCTGTGTCAGAACTCTAGTGCTGCCTGTGTGGAGCTTGCTTGCTCCTTGAATTTTTCCAGGCATTCAGATTTACACCTTCTATCTAACTCTGTGGACTTCCTTCCATATCCCTGACACGATAGGCTAATTGGCAATTATAAATGATCCTTTTGTGGAGGCTGACGACAAAATTGTGGGCATGTTCAAAGTACATTTATTATCAAAGTATGTATACAGTATACCGCCTTGAGATTTGTTCTCTTGCAGGCAGCCACAAAACAAAGAAACACTATAGCACCCGTTAAAGAAAAACCCTGCACAAGACCATCAGACGAGTGAATAAAATATTGCGCAAACAACAAAAAGCAAATTAATAACATACAGAATATTGAAGATCACACCGCAGAACCCCAAGAGCGAGTCCAGAGACATGAGTCACCGAGGCGAGTGAAGCCAGTCCAGGAGCCAATGTCAGCACCATGTTGATGGCTGTGGCCACGTTTCACGCTAAGGACGTTAAACATCAAACCGCAGCCAGACGTGAGTCCACGCCCACAAGCCGCCGAGGTAATTGAACCAGCAGCACCCAGAGTAAGACTTGTCAAATGCAGGCAGATAGCACGGAACACCTGCTCACTTTCTGCTCCCGTCCTCGTCGATTTTTATCTCGCCCGGAGCTTCAGTCAGCACGGCCAAACGCAGCCGACCACGAGTTTGCGTTCTGCCACTAGGAATCGACGCACCCACTGCCAGGGACAGCGGTAGTTGCACCCAATGCCAAGTCCTCCAGCAGATCACAGAAATGCCACATCGTTCGCTAGGCCAAAAAATACATGCTTGAAAGAGAACTTACAGGCCACAGTCAGCTACAGTTCAGAAGGAGAAGTATATCTAGAAGAAGGAGAATATCCAGTAGTTCAGTTAGCTGTCTGCAAGATGTCACCATTGGTTATAGGTGCCATCTTGCCAGAAATCCATGTGTAGAAAGAATCAGCTGAAAGGGTACAGGGAAATACCCCAAAAAAAGTCCTACCCTCATTCCCACACTTCTGTGTTCCTGTTCTAGTTCAGGATGAATATGAAACCAAACATTAACGTGATTAGAGTTTCATTGCATCAGGTCTTAATGCCAATACATCAGAATGAGAGAAACAATGGATCAGGTGTGGCTAGGCCAGGGGTTCTCAGACTGGGCTGCTCGCACTGGTTGCTTACTGGTATGGGTCCATGGTATAAAACAGATTGGCAACCTCTGGGCAAAAGGAAGTGAAATTTAATAAGCAAAACGCTTGCAAAGTATATGTTGGCAATATTAAGTCGCAGTGGGTGGGCCAGAATTTTAGGCTCAGGCTAGTATACCACAAATAAAATTAATTTATTCAGAAAACAATCAACTGAAACAATTGAGGAAATATAAATATATAGGCTGACAGAAACTGCAACAAGCCTTCAACTTCTCCAATTAAATGCAGGGTAGATTTTTTTCCAAAGCAAAATGCAACAGGCAGAGGATAAGACTGTGACATGTATCGCTAAGGACCCTCATCATCTCAGTACTGCCATTGGGGAGGAGGTGCAGAAGCATGAGGACCCACACTTAATGATTCAGAAAAAGCTCCTTTCCCTCCACCATCAGAGTTCTGAGCGGCCCATGAACACTACATCATCATTCCTATTTTGTACTCCAGATTTATTTTGCAATTGATTGTAAATTTATTACTTTGCACTGTTTAGCTCCTGCAAAGCAACAAATTTCATTGTTAGTGATAATGAATCTGATTCTGTATCAGGGGATGTGTGGCTTCCTATAGATCCCCCAAGTGTTAGCCTAAAGCATTAACTCCGTTTATCCCTCCACAGAAACACAGGCAGAGTGCCTCTGCACTTGCTATTTCATTTCAGATGATTAGCCTCTGCACCATTTTGCTTTTGTATCTTTAAAAAGGATGTTTTATTGCTTGCTTATTCTTTTATTTTTTTTTTAAAAAAGCTTTATTTCACAGATTTCATTTATTTCTAAATCCTTCAGAAACATATTAAGCAGTTGCAAAGTTGGTGGCAACAATGGTACAACCAGGGAATTCAGAGCAGAGTTTCTCTTTGAAGGGTGCTTGGAATCTGAATTTGGTGTGCAGGAAGCAAGAGAAAATTTGCCTTTCAGATTTTCTCAGTGTAGCACCTTCCAAATATGTAGCTAGTTAAGATTTTTTTCTGGAAGAACGCGAGTAATGAGATGGCATAGTAGGTTATAAGAGTATCTTGTTCCTTTAGTTTACAAGAAGGGTGATCCTTGCAGACATACGGTTTGGAAAAAGTTGTATTACTTTTACAGTCATTACATGAATGTTAAATTACTTAATTTATACGGTGACTGTCATTAACGTATTAAATATATTGCTTGGCACCACAACAACAATTTACAAGTACTTTTGAACTAAGTGTGTTTGAAGAGGAGAGCCTGACAACACAAGAAGTCTTGTAAAAGGAATTTACTGGGAGGAATGTTTCACATTGATCAGCATGACTTCTTTCATCTGAGACTTCTTACATCTGATAGACATCAGCAGAGACACATCAATAATCAAATCAACCAGGCCTGGATTGGACGGGAATTGGCTTGCACAACAACATGAACCCACTGATATTTCAGACCAGAGAAAATGAGGAAAAGACATTTTAATCCAACATGGAGCATTGCAAGCAGTGTTGAGGCAGAGTTGAATGTGTGCGATGGAAAGGAGCACAGAGTACCTCAGCTCAGAGAGCGAGCAATCTGCTTTTGCATCTACTCAGAGAGTTAGGGGATGTTACATGTGCGTTTCCTTTCCTGGTGTTTCATTTGTGGTCCAGATGCTGTGGATCCCTTGGGAGGCATTAAACAAACTTGCTCCCCAGAATCCGTTTATTTCTCTGGAATAAAGCAGTCGATTCAGCTAATGTCACTGCAACATCTGTTGAAAAACAAACATTCGGTGGCATCGCCAACTTGGCACTGTAATTGGTAGGTGCTGGAGATTTATTAATCACTGGACGTTAAGCGTCTTGGAGTAAACTGATCACCTGTCACAGGGATCTTTTCCTAAAAGAGCTTCAGCCTTAATTTGGTACTTTTCCAGACTTGTGACTCTTCCTGAATTTCATCTCCCCAATAGTAGCCACACCTTCAACTGCCACAACAATAACGGCCGCTTCAACTTATATGAAACCCCCTGGTTTCTTTGGCTGCGTAAGTCCAGGGAAACCACTCTCTGGTCCCGCCAAATCCGTGAGAATGAGACGGCTCTCCTGCCCCAAACCCCGGTTTGTGTGGATGCTGTGTAATTTGCCTCCCTGTTACAAATTAGCGCCATGAAATAACAGAGAGTACACTGCATACGATTAAAGGAATTATATTTTGAATCTTAATTAAAGGGTTAGTAAAGAAAAACAAAAAGGGCCCATTTCAATTAAACAGTTAAATGTGCACAAGTTGGAGCTCATCTTGAACTTCTCTGTCACTCACGCATTGGGCCTTCGGTCTACGTGAATTGCTCACACCACGTTCTGAATGTCGCTCGCAATCCATCTCGAACAAACGGGTCTCCCACCGGGTCATATCTTATGACTGGTTCTCCCCAGCATCTTCTCTCTCCATCTCTCTTCAAACAAAAAAACCCAAGACCAATCTCAGCGTCCCTCACCAAGAAAACCTCCCCCTTATTGGATGGCACATATTCCACATCAACAATGAGGGTGAAAGTAGAACGGACTGCTCTTACAGAGCTGCCAAATGAAATACTAACAACGTAACAGTAAAGATGTGGACTAGTGCATTACATACACACAGCAGTCTTAATCAGAAAATATTCCTGAATCCTTCAATCAGATTTGCCATTGTGCTGCATGAGAAGACACTAAGGCTAGCTGAAGACTTGAAACCCATCTTAAGGAAGAGGAAGTGGATGGCTGAAGATCAATGGTGAAAATCTGAGAGTAGCCTGGCTCGAGAGAAGGAGAATCTCTATAGAGTCTGCTTATGAAGCCAGAACCAGAAGAGGAAGGTCTTTTAGAAGGGTGTTAGGATGGCGGGCATACGGAGGGGCATGAGTAGGCAACAGGACATGAAAACTGACTGAGCAATTTTTATTGATACACCATAGAAAGTGTGCTGGCTGGATACATAATGGCTTGGTATGGCAATTGCTCTGTAGTGGCCACAAGAAACAGCAGAGTTGTGAACACAGCTCAGCACCTCACAGGGACTGGTGTTCCATCCATGGACTCTCTCTACTCTTCTCACTGCCTCAGTAAAACAGCCAGCATAATCAAAGACCCTCTCCTCCGGCAGACGTTCTGTCATCTCCCTTCTCTCTGTGGGCAGAAAAGCACAAAAGCATGTACCACCAGGCCTGAGGACAGCTTCTATTCTGCTGTTATCAGACTTCCGAATGGACATTTTGTGCAATAAAATGGACTCCTGGCTTCACAGTCTATCTTGTTATGATCTTGCACTTTATCATTTACATGTGCTTCAGTCTTTTGGTAGCTTTTACACTTTATTCTGCATTAGACCATAAGACAAAGGAGCAGAAGTCGGCCATTCCGCCCATCGAGTCTGCTCCGCCATTTCATCATGAGTTGATCCAGTCTCCCCTTTAGTCCCATTCCCCCTCCTTCTCACCATAACCTTTGATGCCCTGACTACTCAGATACCTATCAATGTCTGTCTTAAATATACCCAATGACTTGGCCTCCACAGCTACCCGTGGCAACAAATTCCAGAGATTCACCACCCTCCGGCTAAAAAAATTTTTTCGCATCTCTGTTCTGAATGGGCGCCCTGCAATCCTCAAGTCATGTCCTCTCATACTAGACACCTCCACCATGGGAAACAACTTTGCCACATCCACTCTGTCCATCATCATTGTTTGCCTTATCCTAGCTCAATGAACTGTGTAATGAGTTGATCTGTGTAAACAGTATGCAAGACAAGCTTTTCACTCTATCTTGGTATAGATTGTGTGACAATAATAAACCAATACCAATATAATTAATGTTGAAAGACCCAATGACCCAGATAATATGTCCCAGCAAATCCTAGGATGTATCTCAGCTTCAATGTATTGCTTCACCAATAACCACTGTATGTCAGCGACCAAGGAATATCAAGTGAATGGAACTTGTTTTGAAGTAGACGACAGAATTTACTTTCATGGACTGTAGAACACCGGAGTCTGCCTGGGAGTGCGTTGGATTGATTACTCAAGTCCAGAAGTAACAGAGGTTCAGCATCCGGCAATCAGGCGGGAACGTCAGATGCTCAGCATTCACTGGACTGAGCTGGGGATAGGATCAGGTGGGCATATCAACGTGGAACTAGTGCTGTCACTGAACTGCAGTCTACTGCCAGAAAAGACAGCGAAGCTGCAGAAGATTATTTTGATAGCTCCTTAAATTTCAGCATAAATTACGCGCTCAAGGCCTCATGTAGGGTTTGAAAATACTGCCTTCTTATTCAGAGGTGAGAACACAGTCAGTCAGCCAAGGTTAGCTTTTAAATAAATTGCAGCACATAGATCTGGTGATGTGTAGGTAATACTCAGAAGAGGGAGATGGGAACACATTCTCCCACCAATGGTTATGGACCATTGTTGCTCTTGCCGAATGCTGGAGAATATAAATGTTATGGAGGGGATGCTTCATGGATTTACAGGAAATCCAGGGCTTAATGCTACCAGTGTGGAAAGAGATTTAAATAAATACATTCAAGTGCATCAACTCAGATTTACTGTGACCACTTTCTTAAGTAGTAACATTGCAGACTTAAAATTAGATAATAGAAAATTATAGCACTCTACAGGCCATTCAGCCCACAATGTTGTGCTGACATCTTAAACTATTCTAAGATCAATCTAACCCATAGTGCTCCATTTTTCTATCATCCATATACCTATCTAAGAATCTTTTAAATGTCCCTAATGTCTCTACCACCACCCCGCTCCAGGCGCTCACTGCTCTCCCGAAGAAACTTATCTCTAATTACTTTAAAAGTAGATCTTGCAAATCGTAAGGTTCTCATCCCTCCACGTTACACCTCTGTCTATAACCTCTTCTATGTAAGCCATCAGGATTCATTTTTAAAAATGTAATTCAGGGATGGAGCACGATACAAGGTCTTCCAGCCCAGAAAGCTCACACCACCTAATTACAATGATGCGTTCAATTAACCGACTAGCAAGCATGTCTTTAGAACGAGAAAGGAAACTGGAGTACCCAGGGAAACCCACATGGTCACATGGAAAACATACAAACTCCTTATAGAACTGAAGCTGTGTCTCTTCTGCTGTAACAGCATTGCACTTGCTGCTACAGTACCATGCTGCCCCAAAGATGTCAGTGTTTTTATAAGTATATTCAAGAGGAGTTAGATATTGTTTTTTGGGATAGGATCAAAGTATATGCAGTGAAAACTGGAACGGGGGACTGAATTTGAATCAGAGTCAGGTTTAATATAACTGGGAAATGTTGCAAAATTTGTTGTTTTGTGGCTGCAGTACATTGCAATATATAACAATAAAAGATCTACAAATTACAATAAGCATATATAAAACATTCAATTAAATAATGAGTGCAAAAAGGGAAAAAAGAGTGTGGTAGCGTTCATGGATTCATTGTTCATTTTGAAATCTGATGGCAGAGGGGAAGCAGCTGTTCCTAAAACAATAAGCGTGTGTCTTCAGGCTCCCGTAGCAATGAGAAGAGGGCATGTTGAATTAGGATAGATATTAGTCTTGATCATATTGAATGGAGGGACAGTTTTAAAAGGCTGAATGGCAAACTCATATTTTCTGTGTTTTTGTCTCAATTTTTCTCCATTTCTGGTTCCTTGCAAATTACTACACAAGTGATTATAGACAGATTCCCAGGACGCAAGTGAAATGCCAGTGGACAGCAATAACTAAATAACTTTTACCAAAGCATGCCACAGGCACTATGGACCAAATAAGATCATTCTGTGCAACGCACACAAAATGCTGGAGGAACTCAGCAGATCATGCAGCATCTACGGAGGGAAATAAGCAGTTGACATTTCAGGTTGACACCCTTCAATCACAACAGGACAAGAAGGGGGCAGAAGCCAAGATAAGAAGGGGTGATGAGGAGTACAAGCTGGTGGGTGATGGGTGGTATCAGGTGAGGGGTAAGTAGGTGGGCAGAGGAGCTGAGGATGATGTGAGAGAGCTTCGATCCAGATTGTCAAGTGTATGTTCTACCTCCCATAAATGCTGCTGGGCCTGCTGAAATCCTTCAGCATTTTGTGTACATTGCTCAAGATTTCCAGCAACTGCAGATTATATCGTCTTCTCGGAGTTAATGTCTCAGGCCATTTTGCTGAACGTTTCCAGCTTTTTCTGTTTTTGCAACATTTTTATTTTGTAGCTTTATCTTTACATTAGAAAATGTGTCTGATGCACCATCAATAACTCACACTGAGACGTAGGCGAGATATCGGCTTTTATTGACTGGAAGAAGGAACCAGGAGTGAGTGTCTATCATACAAGGTCCTGGAGACTGAGGCCGATCTTCAGGCCGCAGGTCTCCTTTATACAGGGGCCTGTGGGAGGAGCCACAGGAGCAGTCAGCAGGGGCGTGTCCCGACAGGCACATAGTTCACCACAGTGTCAAAGCACATTACTTATAATAATTTCTTGCAAAATAATGCAGAAAGTCTGGATGGGATTACACAGCTGAAAAATCCACCACAAGTTGGAGAATCTACTCTCCCCATTCTGTGGAGAGAAGAAGAAGAATTGTTGGCCACAATACTTCTGGTATTCCTAAACCTTTGAGCAGATGATGAAGTATTTCATATCCACCTGAAGATATAGAAAGAGTCACAACAGAAAACAGCTCTGTTAACAATGTAGCATTTCTCCCAGTTCTGCCTGGAATGTAAGGAAATTTCTCCTATAAATCAGTAAAGGTTTGGACTTGTGGGTAGAAGATTATGGCAAGTGGGCCAAACAAGAGATTATATTTCAAGACATCATACTTCGGGAGCTGACTTTGCAAACTTCAATAAGATTTTCATTGGTGAGAAATCCCTTTCCGGGGCATTATATTAGCACACTGGAGCTGATATAAATAATAAAAATATTAGAGAAGATTCCTGCTAGTTGGAAAGTTGGACTACTGTTGTTGGCTGAATCAAAGGTAGTGATGAATCAGCGTGTACGTAGAAGGGCATTGAAAGTCTAGTTGAATGGTGCTGCAACAACAATCTCTCACTCATCATCAGCAAAGCTAAAGAGCTGATTATCAACTGCAGAAAGAGGAAACCAGTGGTCCATGATCCAGTCCTCATTAGGGGAATGGAGGTGGAAAGGGTCAGTAACTTTAAATTCCTTGGTGTTATCAGATCAGAGGATCAATCCTGAGAACAGAATTACAAAGAATGACATTACAAAGCAGGTAAGATAGCACCTCTGCTTCCTTAAAAGTTTGCAAAGCTTTGGCATGTCTCCAAAATATTTGACAAACTTCTACATATGTACGGTGAAGATGATCACAACTGGCTGCATTCACCACTACTCTGAACTAATACTATTATCTACGGAATCACTTTCTAGGATTCTTTACAACTCATAATCTTAGTATTATTTTTATTTTCACAGTTTATCTTCTTCTACACATTGGTTGTTTAGACCATAGGACTATAAGACATTGGAGCAGAATTAGGCCATTCAGCCTATCGAGTCCACTCTGCCATTTCATCATGGCTGATCCTAGATCCCATTCAATCCCATATACCTGCCTTCTCACCATATCCTTCGATGCCCCAACCAGTAATAAACTTATTAACTTCTGCTTTAAATATAAGCATGAACTTGGCCTCAAACACAGTCTGCAGCAGAGCATTCCGCAGATTCACCACTCTTCAGCTAAAAAAAATTCCTCCTTACTTCTGTTCTAAAAGGTCACCCCTCAATTTTGAGGCTGTGCCCTCTGGTTCCAGGTACCCCCACCATAGGAAACATCCTCTCCACATCCACCTTATCTGGTCCTTTCAACATTCAGTAAGTTTCAAAGAGATCCCCACACATTCTTCTAAATTCCACTGCGTACAGACCCAAAGCTGCCAAACGCTCCTCATATGTTAACCCCTTCATTCCCAGAATCATCCTTGTGAACTTTCTCTGGACTCTCTCCACTGATAATACATACTTTCTGAGACAAGGAACCCAGAACTTTTGACAATATTCCAAGTGCGACCTGATTAGCGTCTTATAAAGCTTCAGCATTTTCTCCTTGCTTTTATATTCTATTCCAATACTGCATTTGCCTTCTTTACTACAGACTCAACCTGTGAATTAATCTTCTGGGAGTCTTGCACAAGGACTCCTAAGTCCATTTGCACCTCCGATGTTTGAATTTCTCCCCATTTAGATAATAGTCTGCAGTATTATTTCTTTTACCAAAATATATTATCATCCATTATCCAACACTGTATTCCATCTGCCACTTTTTTGCCTATTCTTCTAATTTGTCTAAGTCCTGTTGTAGAAGCCATCCTCTTTTTATCTTCAGCTTTTTTACAGATGGTGTGATGATTGCTTCCAGAATTTGCTGGTATTTAATTGAATTCATTCTTCCCTCTACCAGTGAAATGTTCCCCATGCCACTGGCAGCACCACAAGCCCAAAAGAGGTGTTCTTTTCGTGAAATTCTGCACCCTTTTTTCTCCAAACATACCTTTGCTCATTGCGGCCAAAAAGTTCTAATTTAACTTCATCAGTCCACAGGACTTGTTTCCAAAATGCATCACGCTTGTTTAGATGTTCCTTTGCAAACTGCTGACACTGAATTTTATGGTGAGGATGCAGGAAAGGTTTACTTCTGATGATTCTTCCATGAAGTTATATTTGTGCAGGTGTCGCTGCACAGTGGAACAGTGCCCCACCACTGCAGAATCTGCTAAATCTTCTTGAATGTCTTTTGCAGTCAAACGGGGGTTTTGATTTGCCTTTCTAGCAATCCTACGAGCAGTTCTCTCAGAAAGTTTTCTTGGTCTTCCAGACCTCAACTTGACCGCCACCATTCCTGTTAACTGTCACTTCTTAATTACATTACGAACTGAGGGAACGGCTACCTGAAAACACATTGCTATCTTCTTATAGCCTTCTCCTGCTTTGTGAGCATCATTTATTTTAATTTTCAGAGTGTTCGGCAGCTGCTTAGAGGAGCCCATGGCTGCTGGTTGATGGGACAAGGTTTCAGGAGTTAGGGTATTTATAAAGTTTTGAAATTTGTATCACTTGACCTTTCCTAACGATGACTGCGAAAAAGCCATAGCCATAACAAGCTAATTAAGGTCTGAGAACTTGGTAAAAGTTATCTGAGTTCAAATCTCTTGGAGTGACCAAACTTTTGCATGCCACTGTATGAAAGTCATTTTATATACTTAACAAAGCCACAGTCCTTTATTTCCATTATGAACAAACCAAAAGCAGTCATCTCACACTGATGTCATTATGTCAGACACCATCTCTTAAACTGAACACAACAACTCAATGATGGTGTTTGTGATTTACGTGGAACAGTTTCTATTATGAACAAAAGATGTCATCCGTCACACTTTACATTACACAGGCCCCCCTCCCCACCAGAGTTCACCAAAACTAGCATCACGAGTCTGTCTGGAGCTTGTACGAGCCTCCCAGCTCAGTTCCTATGTGCCTTAGTTGAAGTAACAACATGTGCCTCTGGTTCATGTGATGCAGGGAGTATGGGAGTGGAACCGCCCAGGTCTCAGTGGGCTGGTTTAAGACGATCGACAGAAGTGCATTCAGGTTTACCCTTCTTATCTACAATGTAAGTCTTTTCACCCCGTTCCAAAACGTGGAATGAGCCATCATAAAGGTATATTAAGGGTTTGTTGATGTGCATCACAGCGGACAAAAATGAAAAGGTGGAATGTAGGCCAGCTGAAACCCAGGAGTGTTATTCACCATGATGGGGAGTTGGAATGAGTGTAAGAGAATTCAGTTTACTGAGGAGTGTTGACAACTGCTGAGATGCCAACCAGGCGATCAAGGCATCCGGAATAAAATCACCCAGCACCCATAACAGCTGCCTGTACACCAACTCAGCTGTGGATGACTGTGAGTCCTCTTTTGAAGCCATTCTGAGCCCCAGCAGGACCCATGGTGAGATGATTGTGCCCACGCTTAGCCGTCAGGGAGGCACTCAGATCAGACTTTAAGGTACGGTGAAACTGCTTGCACAGGCCATGGGACTGCAGGTGATAAGCTGTGGTGTGACGCAAATTAACATCGAGGAATTGGATGTGGTCCAGGGGTCTGACGTGAATCGGGAACCGTGGTCAGTAGAAATAACAGATGGCATGCTGAACCAAGTGACCCAGGTGTTGATGAATGCCCAAGCACGTCCACAGCCATATTGGCTCAAGACGAACAACGTCTTGTCACCTGGTGGTATGGTCCATCATGGTGAGCAGATGTGTGAAACCGTGGGAGGAGAGGACCAACCAGGTCCACATTGATGTAGTCAAACCATCACTCAGGGACCTCAAAAGGTGCCAATGGTTCCAGAATGTGATGGTTAATCTTCACCCACCTGACACACAAGACAGGCTACTCTCCAGTCTTGCATATCGTTCCTAAGGCCGTGCCGCACACAGAGTTTAAAGCAACCAGTTTCTGTGAAGTCTTCCCACTGGAAGTGACAGGTTGTGAATGATGTTAAAAACAGTAAGCCTCCAGTTTGCAGGTGTTATGGGGCAAGGTTGACCTTTTGAGATATCGCACGGGAGGGAAACTCCTGCATTCCCAAAAGTTACCTCAGCCAACTGCAGGCCTGAGACCACTGGGTCAGTAGCTGGGTCGGCTGCTGTGCTGGCAGAGTTGGTCTCAACGTGTATGGCATTGGCAGCGGACCGTGAGAGACAATCAGCCACAGCATTATTTTTCCCCTTGATATGTTGTATTTCCATTGTGAACTCGGAAATGAGGGCCAAGTGGCATTCCTACCATGTAGCCCAAGGGTCTGATGCTTTGGCTATTGCATGCAGATCGGGTTTGTGGTCAATGAACCCTGTGAAATGCTGACTGTCCAGTAAAAAAACCAAAAGGATGGATGGCCAGATAGAGACTGAGAAGCTCACAGTCAAATGTGCTGTACTTCCACTCAAGAGGGTGGGGCTGTTGGCTGAAGAAGGCAAGTGGCTGCTAAATGCCTCCCACCGCCTGTTCATGCATAGCACCCACAACACAGTCTGAGGTGTCAGTATTAATGGCTATAGGTGCATTGGGGAGTGGGCTTGCCCGTAGGGTCGCATTTGGTGTCATCAAATACTCTGGTCATGTCTGCTGACCACTTAAACATGCAATTAGTGGCACTTACTTTAAGGGCAGTATACAAAAACAAGCATAAGTTTAGCAGCTCGCTGAATGAAATGGAGATTGAAATTCACCTTACCAAAAAGCTCTTGCAGTCCTTTGATTGTCCAGGGCAGTGGAAAGTCCATAATAACAGCAACCTTTGGTGGCAGGGGTGTCACACCTTCTGTGGAGATGTGTTTGCCAAGAAAGTCAATTGCAGACAACCCACACTGGCATTTAGCAGGGTTAATATTCAGCCCATATCGGCTTAAGTGCTTGAAAAGGGTGTGGAGATGTGATAAATGCAACACAAACAAAATGCTGGAGGAACTCAGCAGGCCAGGCAGCATCTATGGGAAAGAGTACAGTCAATGTTCTGTTTCGGGCCGAGACCCTTCAGCAGAACTGAGATGTGATAAATGTTCAGTTCGGATGTGCTGGCAACAAGTATGTTGTCCAGGTAAACAATAAGAAAATCTAAGTCTTTTAACACAGAGTTCACTAGTTGCTGGAAAGTCTGTGCTACATTTTTCCGCCCAAATGGCATGCACAGAAACTCAAGTAGGCCAAAAGGGGTTATAACAGCAATTTTGGGAACGTCCTCAATACACACAGGCACCAGAGCAAAAATTATCTTTCTGGCTAAACGTGCCAAAAAGTCCTGAATAAGTGGGACCAGGTAACAATAATGGGTGGTGGCCTCAGGGGTAAATGCCACGTGGTCAGCAACCACATTGGGCTTAGGGACCATGTGGAGGGGTGAAGCCCAAGGGCTATTTAACCTGTGTACAATACCAAACATTTCCATGTTAGCAAACTCAGCCTCTGCACTGGCCAGCTTTTCTGAGTCCTGTCTACGCGTACGGGCGTGGACTGGCAAGCTGGTTGTGGAAATGAGGTGCTTCACCCCATGCTTTGTAACTCTGGTGGAAAATATGGGCTTGGTGAGGTTTGGGAATTTGCTCAGCAGACGAGTGGATTCACATGTAGTGGTGCATGACAGAGTCGTTGTTGGGAACTTACTAGGGGTACAGGGCAACGCCCCCAAGTCCTTTGCACCCACCAGCCAGCATTTCTTAAGATCTACTAACAGTCCTCTGGCAGACAGGAATTCTGTGCCAAGTAGAGGTCTAGCAATTTTAGCCAAGACAAAATCCTACGTGTAGTGCCATCCACTGAAGCAGACCATTACACATTGTGTCCCATAATTCCAAATCCTGCTTGCCTCCAGCAAGTGTCTGTTGCTCTCTGCCTTATAATCAGTGGGCGATTCTGGCAGCACACTCACTTGAGTGTCCGTGTCACACAGGAAGCATCACCTTGAAATGGTGTCCATGATGAGCAATTGACGACCCTGGCAGCTGGAACCCAAGGTGTTCACAGATTGCCGTTGCCCGGACGGTTGGCACCTCTTGGCATTCGTGCCAGATTGTGCATGTAAAAACCAGTGTGCTCTGGTTCGGAGCTGTGGGTGTGAGTCTGCCAGCAGCTCTGCTGGCAGGGTTTATTGAGTCAGGGAATGGAGGAGGAACAATGCACATCTGCTTGGCTGACTGTAGACTATTGGCCATTTCAGCAAGCTCCCATTACTCCTTTCACTGATATATTAGCGAGGGCTTCATGAACTTCATCAGGTTTTCGTTGCATAAAGTGTTTTTTAAAAATAAAACAGGGATGGTGATTGCCTAGAAGGGATAGGAGTTTGAGAAGATTTGGTTTGTCACTCAAACACTGAAAAAACTTCCGCAGAGAGCATTCTGATAGGCTGCATCCCTGTCTGGTATGGGGAGGGGAGTGGTCTACTGCACAGGATCGAAAGAAGCTACAGAAAGTTGTAAAATAGTCATCCCCACCTTGGTTACTAGCCTCCCTAGTATCCAAGACATCTTCAAGGAGTGGTGCCTCAGAAAGGTGCCATCCATTATTAAGTACCCCTATTACACAGGACATGTCCTCTTCACATTGTAACCATTAGGAAGGAGGTACAGAAGCCTGAAGGCACACACTCAGCAATTCAGAAACAGCTTCTTCCCCTCTGCCGTCCAATTCCTAAATTGACATTGAATCCACGAACACTACCTGACTTTTAAAAATATTATTTCTGTTTTTGAGCTATTCTTAATTTAACGACTTAATATACAGATATATATTGACTCTGATTGATTCACTTTTTCTCTATATTTATCTTTTATTGCATTGTACTGCTAAGTTAACAAATTTCGCAACATATGCTGGTGATATTAAACCTGATTCTGATTCTGGTAGCATGTGGTCCACTAGTTCTGAAAGATTAACGCACCCAAGCTGGGCAAGGAGGGCAACTGTTTGGTGTGCTCAGACTCTGACAGCCCAAAAGTATGTTATAGGTGCATTCTCAGAGTGACATATTTATCACATACGGGTGGGTCTTCTAGTAGTCTCCCCACTCTGGCTGTAGTGGAGCTACTTAGCGATGCCACGGCATAGTCAAATTTGTTATTGTCCATGTTGATTTCTCGCAGCGCAAACGGGGCTTCCACTTGAGTTGTGTGCTGCTCCCAGGGCACCGACAGCTTCAAAGCGACTGTGCCGGTCGACATGTCACTGAGTAACTCTGGAATTGTCCGAGAGCGTCGAGGTCACCAATGTAGGGTTTTGTGAATAAAACATGCAAGAGTCTTTTTATGTCCTTAACAAAAACCGCAGTTCTTCCATTTGTAAGGCCAAAAGCAGTCACCTCACACTGACGTCATTACATCAGACACCGTCTCATAAAGTGAACACAGCTCAATGACGGTGTTTGTGAAATATGTAGAACAGTTTCTATTATGAATAGATACAGATCATCTGTCACCTATTACATTACCATACCAAACGATATGTATTCTATTCCAGGATTAAAGGGCTTGTCATAAGACGAGCATCTGAGAGCTTTGGGACTGTACTCACTGCAACTCAGAAAGAGGGGTGACCTCATTGAAACCTATTGCATGTTGAAAGGCCTCGACAGAGCGATGTGCAGAGGATGTCTCCTATGCTGGGGGAGTCAAAGACCAGAGGACACAGCCTCAGAAGGAGGGGTATCCTTTTAGAAAGGAGATGAGGAGGAGTTTCTTTAGCTAGAGAGTGGTGAATCTGTGGAACTCGTTACCAGCTGTAGAGGCTAACTCATTGGGTATATTTAAGGAAGCGTTGATAAATTCTTGACTAGTCAGGGCATGAATGGGCGTGGGGAGAAGGCAGGAGATCGGAACTGAGAGGAAAAATAGATCACCCATGGTGAAATGGTGGTGCAGACACGATGAGCCAAATGGCCTAATTCTGCTCCTATATCTTACGGTCTCATTATTTTATAACATTGGGTCATATTGTAGAATTCATGCAACGATTAGTAACATCTGAACAAACATAAATATAGAAACATCAACAATCAGAACAATGCAGAACCCCACCAACCCTGGTTTAATAAGATGGGCATACCAATTTACAATCAGTACCGTTTTCTTCACTCCCTCCCTGTATAGTCTCTTTCAAAGATAACTAAACAGTAGACCAAGTATTAAATTTTGTAATTACACACATTCTCACTGACCATGGATTAATTTGTCCTTTTTGTTAGAAACTGGGTTGAAACTGAACCAAAATAAATTTCAGATGAGAATCCCGTTCTCCAGCAGAGAGTTGACTTTGACCTGATCAAAAGAATACAACATGGAAACAAGCCGTTAGGCCCAACAAACTTGCACTAACAATCAAGCACCAATTTACACTGATAGCATCTCAATTCTCTCCACATTCATTTCAATGTGACCCACGTTCCATCTTATTCCCAAAAAGATAAAAAGAAACTGCAACTTAACACACAATCCTACCTTTATTATTTTTAAAATGTAATAATAATCTGCTAACTATAAATGAAAGTACATTAAAGAAAGAATTAATTAATTTTGCCTTTTGGAGATCTCAGCTGCATAGCAACATCCTTTTAATGGATTTCAAGGGGACAAATTGTTTACATTGTGAAGTAATATATGTATAAAAGTTAGGGCACAGTATCACATATTGTTCATATTGTTAACACTATTCTGTACTGTCCCAAAGTAGCACAACCATTCTTTGAGTGGAAAATGCTAACAATAACTTTCTCAATACCATGACATACAAGGCAAAACATACCTTACATTTGCACTAAGATTAGTCATAGAGTCATAGTTATTGAACACAGAAACAGACTTTTTAGCTCAACTCCTCCACTTGTCTAAGAGAGTCACATTAGCCCATATTTGGCCCATATTCTTCTGAGCCTTTCTGTGTCACTTGTCCAACACTTCTTCCTGATGAACGTAAGACATCTTTATGTAGACCAGCTGATAATCATTTGGACCTGGTCATTTCTCTTTGGGTGCAAACAATAGGGAGTTACCAATTAAATTCAAAAGTGACAAAATGTGGCACAGCGGTGTAGTGGTTAGCACAATGCTTCACCACTGGCCCAAGTTCACCACTGTCTATAAGGAGTTTTTTACATTCTCCCTGGGTTTCCTCAAGGTGCTCTGGTTTTCTCCCACAGTCCAAAGACGAACTCTTTGGCAGGTTAATTGGTCATTGTAAATAGTCCTGTGATTAGGCTAAGATTAAATCGAGGGATGCTGGGCTGGGTGGCACAGCTTGAAGGGCCTGAAGGGTCTATTTTGCACTGTATCTCAATAAAATAAATGTAGAAAAAGCCCGTTATCATACAATTGTAGTTTTTTTCTGGTACCTTTTGAGTCAATGCTCTGGAAAACTTATATTTTGAATCCAATAAGATTCTGTCCATATCCATTAATTCTCTTAAAATGATGGTCTCCACTTTGTATCTCTGTCTCAGTTTGGAAAAGTTTTCCGTAAGTATAGAATGATTAGTTTTGAGACTGTGATACATGAGTCATTTATGTTTATATTACCTCTTGCTATAAAGGTTATCTGGTTTTATTGAAGCAATCATTCAGCACGTTTTCCCATTTTGCTGGCTGTTCGTATTATTAAGAGTTGCAGTCCCCTGATACCTTTCAAATTCAAGGCCGAGGTAGTATAACGGTTAAGTTACTGGACTACTATCCAGAGGCTTGGACTACTTAACCAAAGGCATGAGTTTGTATCCCATTACAGCAAATGGAAAATTTAAGCCCATGTCAGAAGCTAGGAGCCATAACATAACCTAATTGTTGTTAAAAATGCATCTGGTTCACCAATCCCTCTCAGAGAAGGGATCTGTTGAAATCATTTGGGCTGGGCTTTTAAGCAATGTCCCCTCTAATTTGTTATGACCAGTGTGCACAACAATCTTGTGTGCATTGAATAATTTCTTCAATTAAAAGAGTATAAATAAGCCAGTTCTAAAATCAGCAGAAAAATCATCACAACCTCCACGTTGTCAACACCATCCTCATCAGAAACTGGAAAAGGAAATGTGAATATGTACTTAACGTGCCAATGAGGTAGAGAATAACAATCTTCTGTGTGCATTTAAATTTGTTTGTGCTCGATTAGCAAAAAAATTCTGTGGAAGCACACATGCACACCTTAGAGGGCACATTGCTTATAAACAACTCCAGACCCACTAACATATCTGAGCTTTAACATATTCCTGCAAGCCCTTCTATTCAAGGTAGGATGATGATTCCTTCCTAGTGTCGTCTTGAACACTCAGATCAAATATAGAATGAAAATATTTCCTTGAAAAAAATCATTCCAGTTTTATAAATGCAGTGGACTCCTACCCTGTCATATGAACAAGGGGCTTTTTATTACTCTGTCCTGGGGCAGATGTAACAACATGGACTTATCCTGCAACAGTCACTGCCCTTGCAGACCATACTCAGGAAATTGATCTAGGAGGACGGCATATTAGCATAGCAATGAATGGTAATGCTTCACAGTATCAGCTGTAAGATCAGGGTTCAATTCCTGCTGTTATCTGTAAGGAGTTTTTATACTATCCGTAAGGCCCTGCAGGTTTCCTTTCAGGTGCTCTGATTTCCTCCCACATTTCAAAAAGACGTGCAAGTTAGGGTTAATAAGCTGTGGGCATACTATGTTGATGCTGAGAGCAGGGTTACACTTGTGTGTTGCCCTGAGTACATTTTTGGTCTGTGTTTGGTCATTGATGCATTTCACTATATGTTTAGATGCTTCCATAAGACCATATGAAATAGAAGCTTATATTGTATGATATTGTATAATATTGACCATATTGCTTATGTTGTACAGTACTGTACAAAAGTCTCAGGCACATATATATAGCTCGGGTGCATAAAACTTTTGCACAGTTCTGTATTTGTCAAAGTCGAGCACAGAGTAAGTTTGTAAATCTGGTGGGAGTAAAGGATGTTGGGATAGGTGAGGGTGGGGTGCCAAGGGACAGTGTGGGACAGGTGGGAGAGAAGGAATGCTGGAGTGGGGGTTGGCATGGGTGCAGATACACCTTGTCTTGAGACACCAGCCAAGGTCATTTGATCCCAAACAATTGGCTTATTGATCATTACAGAATGTCTCTTTGGTGCTTCCTGCTCCCCCCCACACTCCCTTCCCTTTTTCCCCAACCAAGATTCCCCTTTCCCTGCCCCCTTCCCGCTCTCAGTCCTCAGTAGAGGCCCATGTAAGAATCAGGTTTATCATCATTCACATACGTCATGAAATGTGTTTGTTTTTTATTGGGAGCTGTGCAGTGCAACGTATATAAAATTACTTTATGTCCTAACTATATATATACCTAAGACTTTTGCATAGTACTGTACATGTGAGAAATAGAGCTATTTTTTGGGGAGGAATCTCTGCAAACGTGAAGCAATGGGAGGCAAAGGAAAATAAATATAATTGTTATTATGCGATACATGTTACAAGAAATTTAAGATTTGGATGCTAGCAGTACATAGAAGCAGGAGGACCTAACCTGGGGTCCATGGACCCCTCAGTTAATCGTAAGGCTGGCAACCCCAGGCATAGAGGAAACTTTTCCTTCTTATCACAGTCCTTTTATTTTATCAAGAAAAGTATATCTGAGGCAGAAAGAGGGAGATTTTTGACTTTGTGTAAATTTAATGATAACACATTTGTAGTCTGCTTTAAAGTTCTCCTCACTTTTATCTCCTTTGAAGATAACCATTAACGTAACACCCAGGTGTAGCTCTTGCACTCTTTGTTGCAGAGCAGGGTAGGGAATGGCCACTGTCTTGATTGTGTTTGACAGGCGGGCAGTGCTGGCCCTGAGGATTCTGTGCACTTCCCATCCTCCACAAGAATCCTGAAAGGATCCATCGTATTTATTAAGTAGTCCAGGATGGACCTCTTTCTAGCATGAGTGAGCTTTAATTTAATGATAATGAGCTTTGGTCCAGCTCTTTTGTCTGCAAGGGTAACTACTTTTGTATTTTGTTGGCTTGGCAGCATTTTGGAACATTCTTATATTAGGAAAGGTGCTATATAAATGCAAGTCTTCCTTCCTAAAAGACATGATGGGTGCTGGGATTAGCCACACCCAAAAAAGCATGAAACCTATCAGTAATTTATGTTTTAAAAATTTACTTGATGTATGTCATCAGGATCAAACACTGAAACATGTGACAACTAAGGAGATCGTTCAGCCCATCAAGTCTCACTGGCACGATGCAAGAAGCAAGCCAGAAAGTCTTAGATCCATTGCCCTCTGCAGGACTGAAAGCCTCTCCTTTCAGATACTTGTCCAATAACTTTTTGAACACCAGCAGTCAGATCTGCGGCCAAGGCTACCCCGAATAGATTCCCGTCGCTCGTTTGGAGAGGGTTACCATATACTTTCTTTTGGAAATCTCCTCCATTCTGAGTCCTCTGATTCTTAATCCTTCTGCCATTGGGAACCATTTTCCCTATTGACCCTCTCTATATCCTTCAAGATTTTACATTCCTCTGTCAGATTTCCCCTCAAATTCCCCTCTGTTCCAAGGTGAACAACCCCAGTTTATCCAGCCTTTCAAGGTTCAAAGTAACTCCATTAGCAAAGTACATACATGTCCCCATATACAACGCTGGGATTCATTTTCTTGCAGACATTCACAGCAAATAGAGGAAACACAATAGATTCAGTAGAAGACCACGCCAAAAAGGGCGGACAAACAACCAGTGTGCAAAAAACAACAAACTGAGCAAATACAAAAAGGGAAAAAAACCTGAAAAATAAAAAATAAATGTTCCCCATTCCTGGGATCACCTCTGTCACTCCCTTCTGTGCCTATATTGTTAGTGTAGAGGGCATGAACATGATGGGCCGAATAGCCCATTCTGTATAATTCTATAACTCACTAAGGCCTTCATCACTGCATCCAAACTGGACACAATACTCCAATTATGGTGTAATCAGTACTTTATTCAAAGCTCATCATTTTCAAAACTTAGCTCTGAGCATAATGTAAACACTACTACTTTGTTTCTATCCTCGGAAACAAAATCTGTGTGAAAATGGTGAATGCACAAAGGAATCAAAGCATTTACACAATTAAAGTCAATGTCTTTTTTAAAAAATGATTCGATGTCCTTCTCTCCACATACTTCCCAAGTTCAATTCTTTGAGGAATTCTGGAAGTACGTTTTTGCACTACACTCTAGCCTTTATGCTCTGCAGATTCTCATTAAGTTATACCCCGACAAACCAGACAGTAGCAGAAATGAATCATTAAATTTTGCAAGTTGTTAAGATAGCACACCATAGAATCCCCAGACTGCAAGGGCTAAAAAAAAAGGAGACATATTTCATCATCTTCTGAGATGCCCAACAAGGCATGAAAAGCTATGACATCAATACTGCTAAAACAGAAGAGAAAATGACTGATGTTATTGCGAATCTTAACATCAATCACTGCAAATACAATAAGAAACAATATAGTTTTGTTTGCATTTCAGAGGTGACAAACCACTCTCCTGGCTGACTTAACATAGTCACTTTCCATTAGTTAACACAAGAGGCAAGGTTGGAATTAAAATGTGGCCTTCAGTTGCTAAGCATTCAAGTCGCCTTGATATGGTGGTTAGATTCCCATTCATCAGCTGACAACAGCAAAATGAAAGAAGTTTAGAGGAGAGAAAAAAAGCTGATAATAGTGTTCAAAGGAAGGGGATAATTAGCGGTGCCGGCCTGCGCGGTTGTGTGTGGAAACTTTCCGCGCGGCAAAGTGAAGACTGTCACAGAAAATTCAAAACTCCTGTATACAAACTTGACCCGAACACTTCTGTAGGAAGCAGTCCCTTTGCAAGTGCTATGTATTGATGTCAAAGGGCTGCAGCTTTGAAAGCCTTAAATAAGATGACTAAGGCCTCGCGAAAGAATGGAATCAATACTTTTGATTTAATCCATTCATAAAGAAAGGTATTAAGTGCCACTCTCGAATTAACTGGTTAAAAAGGGAGGGGCATAGCCATATAAATAAATTATCTGAGTACTCTTAAGTATCTGTTCCTTTTTAAATCTATCTTCATGCTTCAGAAGTCTAATAATTTGAAATAGATGTTAAGTGCATGGAAGTTTCAGACTATTGCAGAGGGATAAGTATTTCAAAGGTGTAAAAACCTTTCAGCATCCCATTGGTGCTCTGAGAATGTATTACATGGTTCAGTTAGCCCAAACTTTTATTCCACTGGATAGATTATGTTGGCCTGAAAATGTGCACCCACATAATAGAAGCAGGAACCAATTAGCGCTGGATTAACATTCATGGTTATTTACAGTTGCTTTTGTGCTTTGACTTCCTAAAATTTCACAACCCAAAGAATCAGAAAAATGGGGCTGTTTAGACGCGAGGTGGAAGGAGGTGACTACAGGCTTTGTGTAGTCACCACCTCTCTCATTATGGCCCCCTCAATCAACACCCTGCACACAGGAAGCCGCAATAAAGCCCATCTGCCACGGCTAATCTGCAGGCAGACCCGCGCCCACGGTTGTGCCTGTTACTCCTCAGACTTATTATTTTCTGATCCAAAGCTTCATCAGGGATCAGCCAAAGTCCATTTAAGTAAATAATAGTGGGAAATAACGGGCTTAGCTGCGACTGGGAGGAGGCTGAAGACCAGGCTTAAGTTGAAAGCTCTGATTAATAGAGTAAAGTGGGGGGTTGGGGGGATGGGGGGTGTGGGGAGGATAGAAATGACCTCAATCTGCTCCAGAGAATTCCTGAACCTTGGTTGTCAGGGCAAATGCTACCATCTGAGCTGTCAGTGACCCTTGCATTTCCTTTGCTTTGATGAAGCTGAAAATGGGGAACTCATAAGGTTCAGCAAGGCCCCAGACCTCAGTTGGAGAACCGTCTGGATTCAACCTGTTGGGGAAAGAGAAAACTCTGCTTAACACTGGGACTTTTATGGGTTGGATCCAAACCAGTTCCTTCCCCCCCCCCCACCCCTCCACCCAACCCTCCTGCAAAAGGTCTTCATTGCTGGAGTTCTAATCACCTTTCAATATGTCAAAGTGCACTATTAGAAGCTTCCTAAACTGTGGAACACATCCTGTGTTCACTCTTTACCTCAAACTGTGAGGAAGTTTGTTGTTAACACTCTAGGCAACAATATAAACTAATATTACTAACTCTAGCTCTTTGTGTACAGGACAGTGGCGGGGCCAGGATGTTTGTGTCAACTTGTCAATGGCTTCCAACTGTGTCCTGTGTTTCTCCCTCAAGTTCCTCCATCTCGGTTCCTGATACTCTCCAGCTATTTGTTGCTATTTTGATCGGGACGACTTACGAATAATGAACTGAACTGAACTGAATATGCCTGGAATCTATATATTGTGTATTTTTCCACTCTTTTTTTGTTGCCGTTTGTGTGATTTATTGGTTTTTTTTTTCACATGGTGGTGGTGGTGGGGGGGGGGGGGGTGATGCTTTTCTTTGAATGGGTCCCATGGTTTTCTTTGGCTTTTTGGCTGTCTGTGGGGAAGATGAATCTTAGGGTTGTATACTGCATACATACTTTGATGATAAATGTACTTTGAATCTTTGAAACAGAAAACTGTCCAGTACTCTTCGTCACAGGAGTTGGAGGGAAACCAGGCAATGGATATTAAAGCCTGAAAGCATGTATCACCAGGCTCAGGACAGCTTCTACCTCACTGTTATAAGACTATTAAATGGCCCCCTAGTATAATAAGCTGGACTTTTGACCTTATATTCTACCTCTAATTTCTTAGAAGTGTGTGTAGATTCAGCATACCACTGAAAATTTGACAAAGTTCTATAGCTGCATGGTGGAGGATATCATAACCGATTGCATTACAGCCTGGTATGGAAATACCAAAGTCCAAGAAAGTAAAAGTTGATACAAAAAGTGCTGGATACAGCCCAGTCCATCACAGGAAAAGTCCCCACATCCATTGAGCATATTTGCATGGAGTGCTTTCACACAAAGCAGTGTCCATCAAGGATCCCTACCAGCCAGACCATGCTAGTAGGGCAGAAGATAGAGAAGCATTAGATCCCACCACAAAGTTCAAGAACGGTTACTATCTTACCAGCATTAAGCTTCTGAACCAGCGTGGATAACTTCCCTCACCAGACCTCTGAACTGATTCTGCAACCTTCAAGGACTCTACAACTCATGTTCTCAGTCTTATTTACTTTTTATTTGCACAACTTGTCTTCTTCTGTTCATTAGTTGATTGTCAGTCTTTGCTTATGTATATATTTTTTCAAAAAACCTGTTGTATTTCTTTATGTCTATGTAAATGGCTGCAAGAAAATGAATCTCAAGGTAGTTTATGGTAACTTTACTTTGGACTTTACAGTTGTTAAGATCAATCATCTTATTGTCTACCTGCACTGTACTTTCTTTGTAGCTAGCACAACCTTTCCATTTCTGTTTGTCCTTGACAATGTCATATTCAGCCATCTTCTTAAACACGGTGAACCAGTGTGTTCCATATGATGAGGGTATACCCACAATGCCTCTATGGAGACACGTTCAGGATTTAGAACCATCACACTGAAGGAACAGAAAGATATGGGGTATGATCTAGGTGGGTATTAACGTGTGGTGATACTATCATCAACTGGTTTCCCAGGTGCTTCTTAGTGATAGAGATCCTGGACTTGGGAGGTGCTGCTGGGGTAGCCTAGGGAATTAAATGCAGCGCACCTTGCAGATAGTTCTGGCTGCAAACAATGTGTGCATGCTGTAGTGGGAATGAATGTTTAAGTTTATGGATCTCTTCTCCCCTCTCCTATCAAGCATAAAATACAAAAGCCTGAAAGCACTTCACATCAGGCTTAGGAACAGCTTCCATCCTGTGGTGAACTATGTGCCTGTCTGTCTTTTCTCGCACCCTCCAAGGCTCCGAAATTCGGCACTCCGCGGTGGAGAAAGAAGCCCAGGCCATAGTGGAGGCTGTTAGGCACTGGAGGCACTATCTTGCTGGCAAAAGGTTCACCTTGCTGACCGACCAGCGCTCGGTTGCGTTCCTGTTCAGCAACCAACAGCGGGGCAAAATCAAAAATGATAAGATTTTGCGGTGGAGGATAGAACTCTCCACCTATACCTATGATATCCTGTACCGGCCTGGCAGACTCAATGAGCCCCCTGATGCCCTATCCCGGGGAACATGTGCTAGCACACAGCTCGACCAGCTGTACACCCTTCATGCACAACTTTGCCATCCGGGGGTCACCCGATTTTACCATTTTGTGAAAGCTCGGAACCTGCCATACTCCCTGGAGGACATCAGGACGATAACCAGGGACTGCCAAATTTGCGCTGAGTGCAAACCGCACTTCTACCGTCCTGACACGGCACAACTTGTCAAGGCCACCCGCCCTTTTGAACGACTGAGTGTTGACTTTAAGGGCCCCCTTCCCTCCACTGACCGCAATGTCTATTTTCTCAGTGTTATCGACGAGTACTCACGGTTCCCCTTTGCCATCCCCTGCCCCGACACCACTGCCACGTCCGTCATCAAAGCCCTGCGCCAGCTCTTTGCTCTGTTCGGGTATCCCTGCTATATCCACAGTGATAGAGGGTCCTCCTTTATGAGTGAGGAGCTGTGCCAGTACTTGCTAGCTAGGGGCATTGCTACCAGTCGGACCACGAGTTATAATCCCCGGGGTAATGGCCAGGTGGAGCGGGAGAATGCCACAGTGTGGAAGGCCACACTTTTAGCCCTTAAGTCAAAAGGGTTGCCGGTCTCTCGATGGCAGGAGGTCCTCCCTGAGGCACTGCACTCTATCCGCTCTCTGTTATGTACGTCCACCAATGCCACCCCTCACAAACGCCTATTTTCTTTTCCCAGGAAGTCTGTCACTGAGACCACCCTACCAGTTTGGCTGACGTCCCCGGGGCCAGTGCTGCTCCGGAAACATGTGAGGAGCAATAAATACTCCCCGCTGGTAGAGAGGGTTCACCTTCTACATGCGAACCCCCAGTATGCTTACGTGGTCTTATCTGATGGGCGGGAGGACACGGTCTCCATCCGCGACCTGGCACCCGCAGGTGCAGCAGACCACTACCCTGAAGGCTCTCCGGTAACTATGAACCCTGCACCAGAGGTGACACCAAGCTCACCAGGCTCTACACAGACTCCTCACGACACTTGTATACCGGGCGTTTCATACGCATTTATACCAGGCACCTCGCACATGCGTGAGGGATCACCGGCGCCTAGTGGGCAGGAACAAGCGCAACCTCCATCCCCTGTGCAATCACCAATGTTGCCGGCATCTATGCGGTCACAGCCGGTGCTACGTAGATCGCAGCGACAGATTCGACCACCTGATAGACTTGACTTGTAAGAAACTTCGCCACAAGGGGACTCTTTCAAACAAAGGGGGGGTGAATGTGGTGAACTATGTGCCTGTCTGGACACGCCCCCTGCTGACTGCTCCTGTGGCTCCTCCCACAGGCCCCTGTATAAAGGAGATCTGAGGCCTGACGCTCGGCCTCAGTCTCCAGGACATAGTATGATGGACACTCACTCCTGGTTCCTTCTTCCAGTCAATAAAAGCCGATATCTCGCCTTACGTCTCAGTGTGAGTTATTGATGGTGCATCACATCCCATTATTATCAGACTCTTGAAAAAACCAATAAAGTAGATTCTTGACCTCACTATTTAACTTGTTATGATCTTGCACTTCATTGTTTACCTGCACTGCGCAGCTATTAAACTTTATTCTGCATAGTTATTGCTTTAACTTGTTCTACCTCAATGCACTGAGTAATGATTGGATCTGTATGAAGCAAGACAAGCTTTTCACTGTATCTCAATACATGTAACAGTAATACTATTAATCAACAGGACAGTTTAGAGCTTCCTATTGGAGCAAAGTCCATAACTGGGTGGGCGTTACTCCATCACATTCCCTAACCTGCTCTTGGAGATGGTGGTAAGGCTTTGTGGTGATAGGAGGAGAGTCAATCATTTCAGGATAATTAGCCTCTGACCTGCTTTTGTAGCCAGAATGTTTATCTAGCTAGTCCAGCTGAGCTTTTGGTCAGATGTTGATGGAAGGTGAATCTTCTTGAAGTCATTGGGGCTCAGTAACTGTATAAGGATGATATGCAATCAAGGGTAATCCCTCTCTCCTCTGAATTCTGATGCATCTATAATGCCATGCACATCCATGTATCATAGAGACCTGTAACCAGTTCCGGTAGAGGTAAACCTTTACTTGGGACTTCTGCGTCCTCTCTCTATTTATTTCTCTCTCTCCATCTCTCCCTCTCTCCATTTCACTCCTCCACACACTGGGCAACAACCACTTTCAGAGGAACACCTTGTCTGCAGTTCAGAGATTGGTTTTTAATTCAAGGAATACTCTAAGAACAGATTTAAACAGAGATGAATAAGACAAAAAATTCACTTAAGGAGTAAAGAGTTTAATCTTCTTTTTCCGAACAAGTCCCTCAGGGTTGGGCTGACCTATTTCCACTCCGGTTCTGTGGGCTCTGGGCATGACTGATGTGGGAACTGCGGAGTATTCTCCAAGGGAATAGGTGCTATATAAGGTAGGTTGGTGAGAAAGTCCTGTATTCCTTCCCCTCTTCATAGCTGCTTCTGTTATAGAGGCTGGTGGTGCTTAGTGCCTTATCGAATGCTCCTTTTCTATTTCAGATGGGTGCAATTCTCAAAATGTGGATGAGAATGATACCCTTTACTGAAGAGATTTTGAAAACATATTTTCTAGCTTTCTAGAGAGTGCTCACTATTACAGAGTTTAGAACAGTGTGCTTTTCTCAGGAGCCTGGTTTTAGGCATTTGATGGAAGTGACCAGCCCACGAGAACTGATTGTGTGTGACAAGGGGTATTGATCAGGGAAGAGAGCGCTGACATTAACTTGTCTAACCCTTCAATTAACTGGGAGGATTTTCTGCAGACAGCATTGGTTATTTACCTCCTCAGAGATTTCAGGTACTGCTGTCAGTAGTCCATGTTTCCGAAGTATACAGAATCACTTCTGCTCTGTAGATGATGGATAATGTTGCGCTGAGGTTTTGTTCTTCAAACTTCAAAGTTAAAAGTTCAAAGTAATTTTATTATCAAAGTATATATATGTGTTACCATATACCATCCTAAAATTCATTTTCTTGCAGGCATTTGCAGGGAGAAAAGGTACAATCGAATTTAGAAAACACTCTACATAAACTGATAAACAAGCAATGTACAAAAGAAGACAAATGGTGCAAATAACTTAAAACATTATATTGAGAACACAAGTTTAAACAGCCCTTGAAAGTGAGTTCTTGAAATTTGTTCGGAATGGTGATGAATAAAGTTATCCATGCTGGTTCAGGAACCTTACAGTTGTAAGGTAATAACTGTTCCTGAACCTGGTGGTGTGGGCCCTAAGGTTTTTGTATCTCCTGGCAGATGGTAGTCGCAAGAAGAGGGTATGGACTGGATGGTAGGGGTCTATCATGATGGATGCTGCTTTCTTGTGTTAACACTGGATGTAGATGTAGTCAGTGGTGGATGTCTCTCAAGCTATATCTCACTACAATTGTCAGGAGACCATTCATTATTATTTGTGGGAATCTGGTACCATGCTCTAGGAAGTCAGTTGAATGTGTCTGATGGGACCTTTAGAACATTTGAACAGGGAAAACAATAAGGAGACTCCCAAAACATAACCGTGTCAGTCTCCTTTTCCTTCAGAACTGCCAAGTGAAAAGTACACAGGCAGCAGCGCTCACCTATCGTTGTCTCACAAACCCCAGAGCACGTCCTCACACATCTGCTATATCATGGCGAAAAATCTCCCCTAAACCTTCCCAGAGTTTGAGAGTGCTTCTTAAGCACATGTGAGCACTCTGCCAGAGCAGACTCATCTCTAGCTGACACCAAAATTAATTCAGCAGCAGTATTACTCACCAGCTCAGAATCATGTTAGGCCATAACACCACAAGATATAGGAGCAGAATGAAGCCATTTGGCCTATTGAATGAGCTCCACCATTCAGCCTTCTCCCTGTAATACTAAACCAGCCCCTGCCCCCCCCCCCCACTAATTCTGCAATATTTACCAATGAAGCACCTATCAATGAATGTAGAGTTGTGGACACAGCTCAGCACATCACAGGGGCCAACCTTCCCCCCCACCCTTCATCAGGCACAAGATACCTTGAAAGCACATACCACCAGGCTCAAGAACATTCTATCCTGCTGTTATAGGACTATTGAATACCCTCATATCCGATTATGATAAAATGGACTCTTAACCTCACAACCTACCTTGTTATGACCCTGCAACTTATTGTCTACCTGTACTATGATTTCTTTTTAACTGTAACACTCTTATTGATTCGCTTTGTACTACCTCATAGCACTGTTGTAATAAATTGATCTGTAGGAACTACATGTAAAACAAGCTTCTCACTGTACTTTTCAAATACAAAAACAAATTAACCAGCCAAACTAATCCAATGACTTAGCCCCCACAGTCCTTTGTGGCAATGAATTCCACAGATTCAACATGCCCTTGCTGAAGAAATACTCCCTCCTCTCCCTTTAAATTTAACCTCGGTCCTTGGATTGTAGATTCTCATCCTGATGGAAGTATCTTCTCCACGTCCACTCTCTCCAGGCCTTTCAGCTCCCAGTAGGTTTGAATGTGATCCCTCCCTCCATTATTCTGAACTCCATCGAGTACAGCCCAGAGGCATCAAATGCTCCTCACACTTTAAGCTTTTTATTTTCAGTATCATTCTTGTGAATCTCCTCCGGAGATCCAGGACCAGAGCATCTTTCTTGAGGTACCGGATCCAAAATTGCTCATATATTCCAAGTGCTGTCTGACCAACAGTGCACCCTTGCTTTTATATTCTCGTCCTCTCAAAATGAATGCTAAAATTGCATTTTCCTTCCTTACCACCAACTTGCCCTGCAAGTTAACTTTAAGGTACCCTGAACAAGGACTCTCAAATCCCTTACTCTGAAAGAGATGTGGCAATTTTTTTCTGCACATATCAGAGTATCTGCACACACATGGAAAGCAATTATTTGCAATTACTGTCCATTGCATCTTCATAATTTATGATATCCCATTGGTACACTGAGAATAATTATTTAAGTAGATGTGGGGATAGGAACCAACTGTCATGTCCTTTGAATGAGATCCTCCCAACCACCTCATTAGCTTGAACTCCATCGAGTAAAGGGCTTGGTTCTGATTAAATCAGAGCAGAAAGCACCGTTCAGGAAGCTTTTCTTTCCAAAGACACGACAGTTAGCATGCAGTGAATACTTTACCCCTTCTCTCCCCAGAGTTTACTCTTTACACTGCCCTTGAGGTGCCAGAAATGCTGCGTTGGCCAGCTTCTTTTATGCCGAGCTAAAAGCGATAGTCTTATCATATTAAAAGCCAAGGTTAAAATACAATTTAATTTGTGTATCCCTCTAGAAATCAATAAAGAGCACAACAAAAGTGTAAACACTGCAGTCAGTGACAATGTTGGAACCAGAAAAAATTAGCATGATTGGCTAATTCCCCTATTAATCAGGCCTGAAGACTGCGGTGTTGGAAGTGGCTAAGATAATATTACACTTAGCATTTAGATGACGCTGTCCTTCACTCACTTTTTAAGAGAAATCGTTCTGCTCCTATTGAAAACTGTTTTAGTTTCTGTGTCCCCTGCTCATTACATGAACCAATTTTTCTCAGTAAATTGAGTTTGATTGCTGGCAAGACGGGAAGAAGTCTTAAACAAAACACAATACGCAGCAACAGTAGCTTGCATAAGTAAAAGTAATCAAAATTGGCAAAACCATTAAAGAATTTTTTCTTCACACAGGTTAGAACCTCTTTGTAATTTGGCCACTGTTTACAATTATATCCTCTACACAGGTCATTTCTACAGAATCTTCAGCAGTTTCTAATTTTTCAAATAGATGCTCATATTCCCTTCTGTGGCCAATTTGCTAAGGTTTAATCTACCTTGACTTTATTCAGTTATTTTAAATAACAGACAACTGATTAAGCTAATACTACACTGAAAACAAGAGCCACTTCTGCCTTGTCTCAGATCAGCAGTACCTCTTCAGCTAATTGCAAAAAAAAGGTCCTTATCATAGTTAACACAAATTTATTTATTTTATTTATTTATTTATTAAGATAGAGCACAGAATTGGCCCTTCTGGCCCTTTGAGCAATGCAGCCCAGCAACCCCTGATTTAACCCTGGCCTAATCATAAGACAGTTTCAATGACCAATTAACTTAGCAACCAGTATATCTTTGGACTGTAGGAGGAGACCAGAGCACCAGGAGGAAACCCATGAGGGAACGCACAAGCTCCCTCTGTTTAGCAGATACATGATTTACAAAGTAGTTGCCCAATACCTTGGCACTTATCTTACTGAGACTAACTTCCCATCATGCTTGATAACTAAACTTTCACAAATAAAAGGTCAAGAGATGTTTCTTTTGGTGCTACACTCAATATGGAAGATGGTTTGCTGTGAGTTATACAACCCATCCCAAAAACACATTGTCTTTAACAATAAAGATAGAAACACTGAAAATATTCAGAAGGTCAGGCAGCATCAGTGAAGAGAGAAATGGCTGATATTTCAGTTTCTGGCTTCTTCCTCCTTTCTTTTAAGTCCTGATGAACAGTCTTAGCCTGAAACAATGACTATTCTGCTCCATCAATGCTGCCTGACCGGCTGAGTTTTGTGAGTATTACTCTAGATTTCCAGCATCTAACCAAATAAAATGGAGGGATTATTTAACATTTTCATCCCTAACCTTGCATAATAGATTTCTTCTTAAAAGAGCATGCAGTGTGTTTTTTGTGTGCATCCATTTTAGTGCACATTTTTTTCTTTTCAGCTTTTCAACTTTTACTATTCAAGTTTTATTGCCCTTGCTAGTATTTTACTGAACCATTGTCTCCTAGCATAGGATGGCAGAGTGGTGCAGAGGATAAGGCCATTGCCTCGAAGTGCAGAGCCTCAACCTCACAGTGCAAGAGACCCAGGTCCAATCCTGACCTCTGACCTGTGACTGGGTTTCCTCCAAATCCCAAAAACATATGGTTTGGTAGATATTTAGCTACAATTAAACTAGTCCGAAAGGCAGAGGAATTAGAGGTTGGGGCTGTATTTGATGATGATATTTGAAGAATAGAAATTGGATTTTCTGTTTTCTCTAACTCCCTTCTGTATTGTACACTGTAACCCTCTATGACTCCTTGCTACCTCTGACTCTGTCTCTCCTTAAGGGGAAAGTTTAGTCAAGTTTTCACCAACATAAAGTTCAGGAACAGCTATTACCCCTCAAACATCAAGCTCTTGAACCAAAGGAGATAATTACATTCAGCTTCACTTGCCCCATCATTAAAATTTTCCCACAACTTATGTACTCACTTTCAAGGACTCGTCATCTCATGTTCTCAATATTTATTGCTTACTTATTTATTATTATTAATTATTTATTTCTGTATTTGCACAGTTAGTTATCTTTTGCACATTAGTTGAATGCCCAAGTTGGTGTAGTCTTTCATTGATTCTCTTATGGTTATTATTCTAATGATTTATTGAGTATGCCTGCAAGAAAATAAATCTCAGGGTAGTATATGGTGATACATATGTACTTTCAAAATAACTTTACTTTGAGCAACAAATCAGCATCAAGATCAAGCTGCGCACAAGTGCTTAATGAAGTTCCTATGACTCCCCAAGCCTTATATCTAATACCACAGAAATAATGCCTTCTGCCTCTTGCACTCTAGTTCTATTCCAAATTGTTTTGACATATTTGAAATACAATTAACTGAGTTTTTCTTCATCTACCTGGATTATGTATGAGCACTCAGTCTCTCACACCCTGAGCTTTCCCTTTGTTAAAACTCTCTTGCTGACACTGAACCAAATACTTCTTTTTAAGTGATTCCTCAGTGTGAAGATGAAGCTTGAAAAAGAAAGATTTAGGTTTTATACACTGCCTTTCATTACTCTAGGAAGTCACAGTGTTTTACATCCAATTAAGTTCTTCTAAGGTGCAGCTGCTCTAGGAAACTCAACATAATGTAGTTAACAACTAGACTGCATTTAGAGCACTGTGCACTGTTCTGGCCACCTCACAATTGAAAGGATGTGGTGCATTGGGGAGAGTGCAGAGGGAACTGGAGGACTTTGGCCAGGGAAGAGATTGGACAGGTTGGGTTTGTATTCTCTGGAGAACCACAGGTGACCTGACAAACAATAAAAGACATACAGTATAAAGAGTAGATGGTTAAAATTGTCTTCTAGTGACACCGTATCAAAAACAAGATAGCATACTCTAGGTAGGTTTGAGACAAGAGGAATGAATTTTTAAAGGGATATGATGGGGGAATTTATATGCTCAGTTTGGGTTGAATTGTTCTCTGATCTTGGCAATCCAGTTGCAAATGCTTCATCACTATAAGGAGAGACGTTATCAGTGTGCTATTCATTTGTGGTCTGTTCTCTGAATAAATAGCTTTTATATACTTATTAATCAATTATTACAAAACTAATTTATTTTATTTATTTATTTGTCATTACAAAACTCAATTACGATGTTGGGAAGGGGTCTCGACGCTGATAGGTTATCTGGTGAACTCCATGCATTGCCTGGAATTTCGCCTGCATTGGCTTATAAATGGGATCGAGGTTTACACGTCTGTTTATAGAATTGTTTACGGAAAACAATGCTTTTAGGAATTCTTTCCCATGCCACGTGTTTGCATATGCCATGACTTTCACTGACGCCCGGTTGAATTTGTGCCCCTCTCGATCTTCATGGGCAGAGATTAGAGCAAGTTGGTCATGTTGCTTTACAGCCAGTTGATCTTCATGGATTCTTGTGGATAGTTTGCTCCCAGTTTGGCCAACGTAGCATTTGCTGCAGTCCCCACATTGGATTCTGTAGACCACATTGGTCTTTTCCATCCGCTTGGTTTGCTCTTCAGGTATGAAGAGCACTCTCCTCAACGTGGCTGTCGGTTTATGCGTGGCCAAAATTCCAGGTTTTTGAAGCAGTTGGTCTGTCATTTCCGAGATATTTCAAATGTATGGAAGGACAATCGATTTGGTTGCTTCTTGGCTGGTTTGTTGTCGACTTCGTAGGCACCTTCGTATGAAGTCATATGGGTATCCTTTTCAAGGGAATACTTTGAAGAAAAGTTTGTCCACCTCATCCTTTAGCTCTGCCATGCTGCAGTGTGTCTCTTTAAACACTCAGTTGTTACTTTATTAGGTACACCACTCGATAGTGCAAACATCTAATCAACCAAACCTGTGGCAGCAACTCAATGCATAAAAGCATGCAGACATGGTCAAGAGGTTCAGTTGTTGTTCAGACCAAACAACAGAATGAGGAAGAAATGTGACCTCTGTAACTTTGAGTGTGGAATGATCGTTGGTGTCAGACAGGGTGGTTTGAGTATCTCAGAAACTGCTGTTCTACTGGGAGTTTCATGCACAATATTCTGAAGGGCCTTTTTGTGCAACATAAATCTGTGACTCTTGCACAGAACAGTCTCCTTTTATATACTCACTCAAGGGGTGTGCACTTTGTAGGCTGAGCCAGCATTTAATAATGCACAACACACAAAATGCTGATGGAATCCAATGGATCAGGTACCATCTCCTGTGTTATAATATCCTGCATTGGTTCATTATTGCACTGAAAAGCTTGTGTTGAAAACTGTTCATACAGATCAAATCATTACACAGACCATTCAGGAAGAAGATGGTAAAAGAATAGCAATACAGAAAAAAGTGTAACTGCTACAGAGAAAGAACAGTAAAATAAAGTGCAAGATCATGAACAGATAGACTGTGAGGTCAAGAGTCCATCTTATCAAACAAGAGGTCTGTTCAAGTCTGACAACAGGAGGATGGAAACTGTCTTTGAGCTTAGTGATATATGCTTTTTGCTTCTTATACCTTCTGCCCAATGGGAGAGGTCAGATGGGGGAACTCTATCATCTATGGAGGATATTGGGCAGTTGGCAATTTACGGTCAGGACCCTTCAACTGGAATCCATAACATTGACTGTCCACTTCCCTCCGTGGGTGCTGCCTGATCCAGACACCCTCCAGCATTCTGCACAATGCTCTAGATTCCAACCTCTGCATTCTCTTTTGTCTCCAGTTACTTGCCCTTTCCCAGTTGCCTCTGGGACAGGGGAAAATTTTGTGATTTTAATCGACTTTGTATCCATTTTTCATTTGAAAGTTAATTTTTCTACTCTTCCGCCAGATTACAGTGTACTGTGCAGGCTGTCACCAGAGCAAAGGGCTTTCTCTGCATTAACAAGCTCCTCCCCAAAATAGGAAATTTAAGATGAGTAACATGCTGAAAAGTGAGACTTGGAAGGTTTCATTAAGGCAGGGATATCAAATCCAATGAAGTTAAGGCTGGTAAATGTAGTTGAGATGCAGGTCAGCTATTAACTGTTGAGAGACCCACTCAAGGGGCAGAATGTCTGTTACTTTTTGGTCTGGTGACAATCTATCAAAGAACACATTTTTTCAGTTTCCGATTCATAACTTGCCATGCTGGGATTTGAACTCCCGACCTCCGGTTTACAACCCTACAACCCCACTACTGCACTGGAGGGCCAAGTAATCCGAAATTTACTAGAGATTGCTGTGGAGCGAGATCTGACTGAACTCTAACTGAACCTCAGAGATCTTTAGCAACCAGGAAATAATCCGGTCTACAGTGCCTCTGCAGTTGTCGGACATGCGCACTACTCCAGGATCCATGCTGGGTATTTTCTCCCCCACATCTCGCAGCATGCAGAGTTATAATTCAGGATAGTGATACCAAAGGGTATGAACCCAGCTAACCTTACGAATGTTTAAACTATAATGAAGCTGTGCCGTGACCTTTACATCCAAATTCTGAGAGGCGTAAATAAAATGCGTCTCAGTAACAGGTCCTGACTTTAAAGAAAATCCCAAAAGCAATGCAGCGCGATCTTCCAATAAACCACCAATAGTTTTATTTTCTCACCTCTTTCGTATTGCAAATTAAAATTGTTTTGGTAATCGCCCAGCCTGAAGCCGTACAAGTTCGTTGCCGATTTCAACCCTGATGCAGTGTTAGCATCTGGCGTTAATCCGGCTCACTTTCGGATTCTGCTCTATTTGTGGAGTTAGAGTGAATGTGTACGGTGGGGAACGCAAAACGGGCAGTAATTTTTAAACTGGCCCTTGATTAACACCGCCCGCTTTCAGTTTTCTCGATACCATCCGTCCAAGGCCATTTTATGCCACTCAATCTACCAATTTGACTTTCTTCTGCGATCGACTATCTTGGCTAAAATAAAGGCAGAGACTGGCTCTGTGGCCAGTAGCCGGCTGCAAACTGGAATTTCAATTTTAATATAAATTTACAAGTGTTAAATTCTACTGAAAAATATCCTTACAGAGTGGAATCCATATACTGCCAAGAATTCATAGTCATTGCACACCACATAATGAAAATGTGCTCAGTTTAGTTGTACCCAAAGCCTATCTTCGCTGGACTTTTTGTTAGTAAACACACCTCCCAGTGTCTGCAGGACTTTATCTCCAACTTTTCAGGGTGATCTCGAACTCTACCCGAAACGTGAACCGTTGCCGTAACTGAAGTGCATTCAACTACCTTTATTGTTTTTTTTAATCAGGGGCTTCTTTTATTCGTTCAGTTACATTTATTAAAATCTTGCGCGGTGTTTCTGAATTCTTCAAAATGGCGGATATAGGTAGGCGGATCGGTGACTAACTCACGAATTCCACCAATTTTTTTCTAATGTCGTGAGGATATGAGTTATTAGCCATCCGGCTACTGGTCAGAGGTATAACCAGAATTATATAGTGACCCGCCGCAAAACTCTTCATTTCAATTGCATTTGGTAGCAGGCAGGCTATTTTTTAAAAAATGCCCTATTTTAAATCATTTTAAGTAAAAAGGCCAATAATTATATGCAAATATGAAGTTTTACATTAATAGATCAACCAATAGCTTACCAAAGTCTGAACATTGTCATCATTATGCAAAAAGTATACACGCTGAACATCTAAAGTTAATTCACTAGACAGTATATCTAATTTCAATGCTACATAAAAGAAAATTTCTCTCACATCATAACCAGATTCGGCACCATACAAAACACTCCACATGGCGCTAATTACATCACAGAAACAAACCATTTGATCTCAGAGCTAAAATACTGTATTCGGGATGGCGAAAATCTGGAATAAAAATAGAAATTCCTGGAAATAGCCGGAGAGGAACGGCTACAATTTCAGACCGATGATTTTTATCATCGTGATCTTTTCAGGGAATTAAGTAGAAACAGTAAAAATCACGAACAGTACAGCACACTGGGCACCGCGAGGCTGCAGTGAGCATGTGTGTGTGTAATACTTTGGACATAAAAGACTGGCAAGTCATAAAGATGAAACTCAGAAAGGGACTTTTGCTTGCTTACAATGGACTTTGTTTGACGTCATGCGTTTTATTATGCAAAATGGGACATGAATTTTGCACCAAACTGCTAATGTCTGTGCTGTGGTAAAATACCATTTCTGACACAGTCCCATTCCAAGTGCATTTTTTTCTCGTCTACATCAGTTTTCCTTCTCTGTTTTAGCAATCTGAAAGAAAAAGTTTTCAGTGAGATTGCGCGCTCTTGTGCATAAAACAATTAAGCATCCTCACTCACCATGGCAACCCTAAACTAGCGCTGTTCCACGGTCAAAGTCAAGTTCTAACTTTTTCTACTTCAAGAACACCGCCCACTGCGCAAACTGACTGAAATTCCTAACAGCTGCCCAATCAATGAATCCCAGAATGATCAGAAACGGTTTCTGTTTTATCTCCCGCACGATCCCACATCTACCCCTAGATCGCGAATTACTTCGCGCGTACCTTATTACATTTCAGACAATAACCTGCAAAGTGTCAAACATTGCAACAGTTGCGAAGATTGTTTTAAAAATAAATTACAAAAGGAGAGAAACTAGTCATAGCGATTTCATAGCGTGTTTTATTTTGGCTAAAATACAATTAGAGGGGAAACCGTGGGATTTACCAGGAGTTACCAGTCGGCAAGGAATAAACTTTTTAATCACTCTCAAATCTGCATTTAAACGTCGCTATCTTAAAGGGGGCAATCAACGCAACAATACCTTGAGCCATATATGAGTTATTGACTTTATATTCTCAAACGGGGAAGTGCAAGCGTTGATTTACCGTGATTAATTTCTTGGGGCGGAGTTTGTAACGGTTGCCAAAATCGCCATCTATTAGAGTTGTCTTTCAGCTGCGTGAAATACATTCTCTCCAGTTCTCTCATTGTAATTGAACTTGCGCGATTGGCTGTGCACATCAAGCAATGATATTGGGCGAGTGGGACAAACAAACAAACCCCTGTTATTTTCCGTCTGCTAATTTGAATAGAATGGACAAAATAAGATTCCAAGTAGTCAACGCCGACCGCCTATCTCATTATGTATTCTAATAACCGAGGTGAGATTTCTATTAATGCATTTCGTTCACAATTCCGGGACAAAACCAAACTCTCTTCTGTAAGCAAAGTTCTTTTGAAATGCCCTCAACTTGTTATGGAGGAAATGTAACACCAATTTGTGTACAGGAGTGGATAATTGTCTATTTTTTTTGGTGTAAATTCTGGGATAAATTTTGACTGGGATTCAGAGAGAGCTCCTGGTCACCACCCAGCTGAGGAGGCCCCAGTTTTAAGGGCACGGGTCCGATAGTCTGCAAGGACAACCATCCCATAAACTTAATTCACAGCATGTGATCTTACTATCCTGTGATTCAGATGAATGTTATTTGCTGTACTACTATTGAACTGTTAACTTGCCTGTCCTGGCATGTGAAGTCAGCTTCAGCTGACTGGGTTGATGAGATCAATAGTGAACTCCGATGGCCAGGAACGTGGTTCTGCAACTCTTTGCAGAAAGCAAAGGGCATGACAAGGCACAGACTAAATCATGGTCATCCATTGCATCCTAGGAAGATCCCAGCTGCAATGACCACTTGAATTGGGACCTCCAAGGCTTAGAGCAAGGGTTCTTGAACTATTTTATCCCATGGACCCCTACCATTAACCAAGGGCTCCGTGGATCCCAGGTTGGGAACCCACAGTTTAGAGAATGGACCTGTTCCAGTGCAATGGCTTTTCCACTTTAAAAACTCTCCCACACAGGTTCCTTTGTGCAGTTTACATCATCTAGAAGAAATGCACAAATCGTTAAAAACAATGGATAACAAACCACTATTGCACCATCAGAACAAGGAAGATATTAGTCATATGACAAAAAATAGGTCCTTTGATCTGCCTCATCCATGACGAGCAAGATGTCTTCCTTAACTCGTCCTATTTGTCTGCATTTGCCCCTTATCCCCCTGATCTCTTCCATCCATGTCTCTGCTCAAAGATCTATTAAAGGTTGCAACTCTACCTATCTCTACCACTTCCTCTGGCTTCTCATTCCATATACCCACCACCCTCTGTATGAAAATCTTGCCAGTCAGATCCCATTTAAACCTATTCTGTCTCACCTTAGATACGTGCCATCTTGTTTGAGACTCCCTGTTCTAGGAATGACCATGACAATCCATGTTATCTGTATCCCTCATAATGTTGTAAATATATTTTAAGGTTACCTCTCAACCTCATTTGCTCCAGGGAAAATAATTCCTGCCTATCCATCCCCTCTGGTCCTGTCAACATCCTTTTGAATCTTTTCTACACCTTCTGTGGATTAATTACATCCTTCCTAGAGCATTGTCTTCTTTACCACATTCAGGAAACTATGTGCTTGTACCCTGATGTCTCAGTACTCCAAGGGCCCCATCATTTACTGTGTACACAGGGTCCTTAGCATTGCCAATCATCTCTCCCATCCAACCAACAATCTCTTAGAACCCCTACCATCAGGCAGGAAGTACCATAACATTGGGACAAGAAGTGTTAGGATGGGCAACAGCTTATTCTGCAAGGCTATTAGATCTCTGAACTCCTTGCCATCACTCAGGTCTCATCATATATAAAGCAGCAGTAGCATTATATCATTTACTTTCTGACTTGTATCGTAAATGCATCTTATTATTTGTTAATTTATTTGTGGTAATATTACTGTTTGTGTTTTGTGTGTGAGTCATATGAACTGTGTGGCGCACCTTGGTCCAGAGGACCATTGTTACATTTAGCGGTATACATGTGTACGGTTGAATGACAGTAAACTGAACTTGAATTAGAAATTGTGCCCTGATTTAACTTCCAAAGAGGCATCACTTCACTCCAGTCCAACTTAAATTCCATCTGTCCATTGCTTTGTCCATTTCCCTGTTGGTCTAGTTCTTGATGTAACCTTGGACGACACTCTTCCCTGTCAACCACAGGGTGTCATCCTTAAACGTACTAATCGTGCAATCTACATCCTCATCTACATCATTAATATATATGGTGAACCACAAGAATGCAGCACATCACTGATAATTTGAAAGAAAATCCTCCACGACCACCCTGAATTCAAATGGCACTGTAGTAAAATTTGTTTACCTAATCTGGAAATTGAAATAGAGCAATTCATTTTGGAGTGCATGAACACAAGAAGATTGTCGAAGTCGAATGCACAAGAACAGGATGGCACAGTAGTGTAGTGGATAGCACAGTGCCTTACTGTTTCAGCGACCCAGGTTCAATTCCTACCACTGTCTATAAGGAGTTTATACATTCTCACCGTGACTGCTTGGGTTTCCATCAGGTGCTCCAGTTTTTTTCCATAGTCCAAAGACAAACAGGTTAGTCGGTTAGTTGGTCACTGTATATTGCACCATGTTTAGGCTAGGGTTAAATTTGGGGTTGCTGGGCGGCGGGACTTGAATTGTAGGTAGGGCCTATACCAATGCTTTATTGCACAGGTGCAATAAAAATGTATTTGAAATTGATTTATTATTATTGTCCAATGTACTGTGATACTGTGAAAAACCTGTTATACAGATTAAGTCATTATACAGTGCATGGAGGTAGAACAAGGTAAAACAATTACAATGCAGAACAAAGCGTAACAACTACACAGTGCAGTCATACAATAGGATGCAAGATCATAATGAGGTAAATTGTGAGGACAAGAATCCATAAGGAGAGCATTTACTAATCTTATAACAGTGGTGTACAACCAGCCTTTGAAACTGGTGGTTTGTTCTTTCAGGCTTTGCATCCTCTGCCCAGTGCAAGGGGGGAGAAGAGGGAATGTCCTTGTTGAGTGAGGACTTTAATTATGCTGGCTGCTTTATTAAGGTAGTAAAAAGTATAGTCGGAATCCATATAAGGGAAGCTAGCCTACCTGATATGTTGGCCTGTGTCTGCAGCTCTTTGTAGTTTTATGCGTTCTTCTGCAGAGCAGTTACCTTACTAAGCTGTGATTCATCTGGACAGGATGCTTTCTAAAGTGCATCAATAAAAATTGGCAAGGGTTGATGGGAGCTTGCCAAATTTTGTTAGCCTCTGAGGAAGTAGAGGTGTTGGTGATCTTTCTTGACCATGGCTTCTACCTGGTTGGACTAGAACAGGCTATCAGTGATAATATTGTTGAAGCTTAACAGGAACATAACATCACATAAAGAACATTCACAGTTAAAACACAAAGGAAACATAAATTACACATTTTTTCAATGAGAAACAACACAATTCTTTCTGCCACCATCCAAGCCACACCCTTGCCATCAAGCAGACACGATGGGCTGAATGGCCTACTTTTGCTCCTTTGTCTTTTGGTCTTGCTACTACCATTGGGCAGGATGTCCTGAGTCCCACTGCACCAGGTTCAAGAACTGTTACACTGTTGCATCGGCTAACGGACTGGTGCAGAGCCAACAACCTCTCTCTGAATGTGAACAAAACAAAAGAGATGGTTGTTGACTTCATGAGGGCACGAGGCGACCTTTCTCTGCTGAACATCAACGGCTCCTTGGTAGAGATCGTTAAGAGCACCAAATTTCTTGGTGTTCACCTGACGGAGAATTTCACTTGGTCCCTCAACACCAGCTCCATAGCAAAGAAAGCCCAGCAGCGTCTCTACTTTCTGTGAAGGCTGAGGAAAGTCCATCTCCCACCCCCTATCCTCATCACATTCTACAGGGGTTGTATTGAGAGCGTCCTGAGCAGCTGCATCACTGCCTGGTTCGGAAATTGCATCTCCGTCTGCAAGACCCTGCAGCGGATAGTGAGGTCAGCTGAGAAGATCATCGGGTTCTCTGTTCCTGCCATTATGGACATTTACACTGCACACTGCATCTGCTAAGCAAACAGCATTATGAAGGACCCCACACACCCCTCATACAAGCTCTTCTCCCTCCTGCCGTCTGGGAAAAGGCACCGAAGCATTCGGGCTCTCACGACCAGACTATGTAACAGTTTCTTCCTCCAAGCTATCAGACTCCTCAATACCCCGAGCATGGACTGACACCTTACTGCTCATTGTCCTGTTTACTATTTATTGTACTGTTTTGTGCACTTTATGCAGTCCTGGGTGGGTCTGTAGTCTAGTGTAGTTTTTTCTCTGTGTCGTTTTTTACATAGTTCAGTCTAGTTTTTGCACTGTGTCATGTAACACCATGGTCCTGAAAAAACATTGTCTCATTTTTACTAAGTACTGTACCAGCAGTTATGGTCAAAATGACAATAAAAAAGTGATTTGGACTTGAATCAGGCTCCTGAACTGGCATAGATACACTGGCATACACCCCACAACTCAGAAATGATTCTGACTTACACACTTACTTTCAAGGACTCTATGCAACTCATGTTCTCAGTATTAATCCTTTTCATTCTTACACAGACTTCTTTTGCGCATTGGTTATTTTGTCAGTCTTTGCTTATGTATAGTTTTTCTTAAATTCTATTGTTTTTTTTTCATTTTTCATGTAACCGCCTGCAAGAAAATGAATCCCAGTGAATCTTACCGGTAACATATAGATACTTTGAGTACAAAGGGATCAACAAGCTCATGGTGTTGTTAAACTGTAGTGATTACAGTTGTGTCAGGTGTTTTAAGAGCCAGAGCAGAAGTACTGTAGGCCACCTGCCCCTCAAAATTCCTTCATTGTTCAATGGGATCATGACTGACCTATACCAGACGTGAACTTCTCAGTCCCAGATTCCAATGCCCTGATGCTTCAAAAATGTATCTGCTTCCACTTGAAATACTAATAGCTTCCACAACTCTCTGGGTTTGAGAACTGCAGACATTCACCACCCTCTGAAAGTAGGAAGAATGACCATAAGAACTCTGTATATATTTTTTTAATGAATCTATCAGATTCTCTAATTCCCTACACAGGAGGAAATCTGTTATATTCTGCTATGTTATGCATGATTTCTGACCCAGGCCACGTGGCCATCTTTTAAGAGGCCTGGAAAACCAATCAATTCAAAGGCAATAAATTCTTGCCTTGTCAGTGACAACCAGATCCTGGCAAATCAATTTAAAGTAAAACCTTCTAAGATTGGCAATGAAGTGTGAATCAAAGGGTCTTCCTACTAATATTGATGGATCGTGACTCATTCAACATCTGCCAACTATAGTTGGAGTATTTACCAATCTATTGTTTGATCACAGTATATTTGTTTCATGTACAACACAAAATGCACTGATCTACACCTCAACAATCATCTCACACTTCAGAAGCTAATGGCTAGGAATCAGAACTGACACTGATAAGGAATTGGTCATGCACTCATATTACCATCTACCTTTGCCCAGGTTTTCCCTTGCCTTCCTGACAGCCTTGTATTTGGATGGATGTGCCTGCCCTAGAGGCTGTGGTAGAACCAAGGACCCTAAGGAAAATCCTGGCAATTTTGGACAATGTTTCTCACCCTCTGCATGCCACCTTGGCTGAACAGAGCACTTTTAGTAACAGACTGCTCCAAAGAGTGCTATATGAAGTCATTCTTACTCTCGGCCATTAGGCTCTATAATGAGTCAACCTATAGCTGAGGAAGGGATGACCCCCTCTTCCGTCAAAAAGAAACCATAAAACTTACAGAGGGAAAAAAACGCTGAAAGTAAGGAATTAAGCTTAATCTAAAGAGGAGTTATGAAAATGTTCAAGAAATGATCCCCAAACCTTTTGAAATTTTATATCCAAATTAAGAAGTGAGTAATGAATTTTTTCAAGATCGAAACAGGACAGTCTTTCTTTTAAATTGTACCATGGTGTAGTACACTTTACTTTTCCTGATATGACAAACCTGCCAAGCCTGGAAGTGACAAGGTGTATGGTTGCTGCACTCTTCTATAAGACATAGAAGCAGCATTAGGCCATTCAGCCATCGAGTCTACTCTGCCAATCCATCATGGCTAATTTTTATCCCTCTAAATTGCTTTCTCATGCTTTCTCTCCATAACCTTTGACGCCTTGACTAATTAAGGGACTATCGAGCTAAGGCCTAAATATACCTATTCACTTGGCTCCACATTCTTTCCATTTAGCAATGAATTCCACAGATTCACTACCATCAGGCTGAAGAAATTCTTCCTCATCTCTGTTCTAAAAGGATGTCCTTGTATTATAAGGCTGTGCCCTCTGGTCCTAGACTCACTCATTATCGGAAACATCCTCTCCACTTCCACTCTATCTAGGCCTTTCAATATTAGATACATTTCAATAATATTCCCCTCATTCTTCTAAACTCTAGTGAGCACAGGCCCAGAGCCATTAAATGCTTCTTATACATTAACCCTTTTATTCCCGGGACCATTCTTGTGAGCCTCCTGTGGAACCTCTCCAATGCCAATGCATGCTTTCTTAGATAAAGGGCCTAAGGCTGCTCCCTAAGACTGTACACACTTATTATAAGGCATCTTCAGTCTTGTAATTAAATCATCTTGTAATGAAGACCAGCACACCACTTAATGTATGTACTGCTAAGATTCTATTTACTCATTTATATTTATTGAGGTACAGTGCAGAACTGGCCCTTCTGTCCCTTTAAGCTGCATCACCAAGCAGCCTCGATAAACCCCTAGTCTATTCAGAGGCAATTTCACAATGACCAATTAAACTACGAAATGGTAGCGCCCGGAGGAAAGCCATGCGGCCATACAAACTCCTTCCAGGCAGCAGTAGGAATTGAACCCCATCCAGGGCACTGGTATGGGAAAGCTTTCTGTTAACCACTATGTTAATGGATTTGTCTGAGACAGGGAACATAACAGCACACTGCGAAGCTTTATTGCAGGACTGGATGGTTTAGGGTTAGGGTTAGCACACACCATCTTCAAAAAGTCAGAGTGGAAGGCAGGAGGATGGTGGAGAAAAAGAAGAATATAGTGAGAAGCTCCTCCCTTTGGTTCTCTGCCTCCTTCCCTTTATTGCACGGTTTACTGTCCTAACAGATTCCTTCATATTTGGCCTTTGGTCACTTCCATCTCTTCCCTGCTTCTTCTCATTCCTTTTTCACCTTCCTGCCTCATCTCTCTTTCACTTAGACTCACCCATCACTCATCAGCTTGTACTCCCGCCCCTCCCCATATCTTTTCATTCTGGCTTCTGCCCTCCTCTTTTCCAGATCCTATGAAGGGTTTCGGCCGAAGTGAACACTGTTCATCTCCTATAGGTGCTGTCTGACTGGCTGTGTTCCTCCTGCATCTTGTGCGTGTTGCTCAAGTCACACACTTGCCTCACTTGCAAATATATCTCTGGTGCTTCGTCATTGCTGGGTGGAAATCCTGGAACGCTCTGCCTCATATTGTTGGGGGAGGACCACTGTGAGGACATCAAGGCTTAAACTGGCTAGTTCTGATGAGAGCCAAACTGCTCCGCTGGGTGTTGTGACACTCCATGTGCCTGCTCCTTCCAGTACTGCGACTGCTTACGTTGTCACCCCTCTGGGTAGCAGTGACCCCAGAGAGCACAACCTTTTGCTTGGTGGATGACAGAGTTCAAAAGTGTTCAAAGTCCACTTATTATCAAAGTATGTATAAATTATACAACGTTAAAATTCCATACAGCCAGCCACAAAACAAGAAACCTGAAAGAACCCATTTAACAAAAGACTAACAAACGCCCAATGCACAGAGGGACAAATCAACAAAGCGTGCAAACAATAAAAACAGCAACAACGTTCAAAACTGAAACGAGTCCATAGACAGAAAGCTCAGAGAAGGCTCACAGCCTCAGCCTCAGTTCATCACACAGCGGAGCAAAACTGAGCTTGTAGACACGAAGCCTGGAGTAGCCAGAGTAGGCCATGGCCTCAGCCTCAGTGCCACGTAGAGCAGAGGAAATGTCGCGCAGCGGAAAGCAGAACCAGACGATGCTTATCACGGCCTACACGTCTGTCTGCTATTCATGGTGATTCCTGCATTTTGAAGTGGTGTCATTCAGCTGCAGAAGGACTCATGGGAACATTTCAGGTTTATCTGCATTCATTCCCACTACAGAGCCTCTTCCTTTGCAGTCATTGCACACTGCGCTTTGAACTCACAGTCTGTTCCATCACATCTTGTGTGTCTGATGCACCATCAATAACTCTCGGAGACAGGAGGTGAACGATAGGCTATTATTAGCATCAAAACGAAGCACGGCATCTCGGAGACTGAGGGAAGAGCAGTGCCTCCAATCACCTTTATACAGGGGTCTGTAAAAGGAGCTACAGGAGCAGTCAGCGGGGGGGGGCGTGTCCAGACAGGTATACGTAGTTTACCACATTCACCCCCCCCCCCCCCTTTGTTTTCAAAGAGAGTCCCCATGGGCCGAAGTTTCTTACAAGTATATTTACAGGTTAAGTCTATCAGGTGGTCGAGTCTGTCGCTGCGATCTACGTAGCACCGGTGGTGATTGCACTGGTGATGGTGGTTGCGCTGGTTCCTGCCTGACTTGAGGTGCCAGCCCGTTAGGCGTCAGTAATCCCCCATGCGTGTGCGTGGCGCCCGGTATGGGAGTGTTGTGAGGAGTCTGTGTAGGGCTTGGTGTGCGCGGTGTCTCGTGGGTATGGGGTTCATAGTTACCGTGGAGTGTTTGGGGTAGGGGTCTGCTGCTCCTCCAGGCGCCAGGTCGCGGACGGAGACTGAGTCCTCCCGCCCATCAGGTAAGAGCACGTAGGCATACTGGGGGTTCACATGAAGTAGGTGAACCCTCTCGACCATCGGGGAGTATTTATTGCTCCTCGCATGTTTCTGGAGCAGCACTGGCCCTGGGGACGTCAACCAAACTGGTAGGGTGGTCCCAGTGACAGACTTCCTAGGAAAAGAAAAGAGTCGCTCATGAGGGGTGGCATTGGTGGACGTGTATAACAGAGAGCGGATGGAGTGGAGCGCCTCGGGGAGGACCTCCTGACAGTGAGAGACCAGCAATCCCTTTGACCTGAGGGCTAAGAGTGTGGCCTTCCACACTGTGGCATTCTCCCTCTCCACCTGTCCATTCCCCTGGGGATTATAGCTCATGGTCCTACTAGTAGCAATACCCCTAGCTAGCAGGTACTGGCGCAGCTCGTCACTCATAAAGGAGGACCCTCTATCACTGTGGATATAGCAGGGATATCCAAACAGAGTGAAGAGCTGGTGCAGGGCTTTTATGATGGACGTGGCAGTGGTATTGGGGCAGGGGATGGTAAAGGGGAACCGCGAGTACTCGTCGATTATGTTGAGAAAGTAGACGTTGTGGTCGGTGGAGGGAAGGGGGCTCTTAAAATCGACACTCAGTCACTCAAAGGGGTGGATGGCCTTGATAAGTTGTGCCTTTTCAGGACAGTAGAAGTGCGGTTTGCACTCAGCGCAGACTTGGCAGTCCCTGGTCATCGTCCTGATTTCCTCAAAGGAGTAAGGCAGGTTCCGGGCTTTCATGAAATGGTAAGGTCGGGTGACCCCCGGGTGGCAAAGATCTGCATGGAGGGCGTATACCTGGTCGAGCTGTGCGCTGGCACACGCTCCCCGGGATAGGGCATCAGGGGGCTCATTGAGCCTTCCAGGCCGAAACAGGATGTCATAGTTGTAGGTGGAGTTCTATTCTCCACCTCAAAATTTTATCATTTTTGATTTTGCCCTGCTGTTGGTTGCTGAACATGAGTGCAACTGAGTGCTGGTCGGTCAGCAAGGTGAACCTTTTGCCGGTGAGATAGTGCCTCCAGTGCCTAATAGCTTTCACTATGGCCTGGGCTTCATTCTCCACCGCGGAGTGCCGAATTTCAGGGCCTTGAAGGGTACAAGAATGCTACTGGCCTTCCTGCCTGATTGAGGGTAGCAGCCAGCGCAAAGTCGGAGGCGTCACTCTACTTGGAAGGGAATGGTCTCGTCCACTGCGTATGTCGTTGCTTTGGCAATGTCCCCTTTAATGCGGCTGAAGGCCGCGCGGGCCTTGGCAGAGGGGGAAATGTGGTGGACTTGACCGGGGGCGGGCCTTGTCCGCGTAGTGAGGGACCCATTGGGCCTAATAGGAAAAGAAGCCCAGGCACCATTTGAGGGCTCTGAGGATGGTGGGAAGAGGGAGTTCCAACAGCATACGATCAGGGTCAGGGCCAATGACCCCGTTCTCCATGACATACCCAAGGATAGCAAGTCAGGTGGTTCCAAACACACACTTGTCCCTGCTATAGGTAAGGTTAAAAGCTTTGACCGCTTGGAAAAATCATTGGAGGTTGGTGTCGTGATCCTGCCAGTTGTGACCACAGATGGTGATGTTATCCAGATATGGGAACGTGGTCTTCAGTTGGCACTGGTCCACCATCCGGTCCATTTCCCTCTGGAAGACAGAGACACCATTCGTGACACCGATGGGGACGCACTGGAAGTGATAGAGCCTGCTGCCCGCCTCGAAGGCAGTGTAGGGGCGATCCTCCAGGCGGATGGGGAGCTGATGGTAAGCAGATTTCAGGTCTATGGTCAAGTACACCTTGTACTGAGCTATCTGGTTGACCATATCCGTGATGCGGGGTAAGGTGTATGCGTCAAGCTGCGTGAACCTATTGATGGTCTGGCTATAGTCCACGACCATCCTATTTTTCTGCCCGGTCCGAACAATGACCACATGGGCCCTCCAAGGACTTGTGCTTGGCTTAATGATCCCCTCCCTGAGCAGCCACTGCACCTCTGACTGAATGAAGACCCTGTCCCCCGCGCTGTACCTCCTGCTTTTAGTTGCCACAGGTTTACAGTCGGGGGTCAGGTTGCCGAACAGCGGTGGGGGAGGGATCTTGAGGGTGGAAAGGCTGCAAGTGGTGTCAGTGGCGCAGCTATCGGCATGGTGCTGGGTGGGATGTGTGGGTCGGTGTGAGTGTGTGGTCAGTAGCAGGGTATATGACGAAGTCCCACAAAACTGAGGATTCCTGACAGTGAGTGGTGGGTGGGGCCCGTCACACTACATAGTCACACTTTTCAGGTGGCTCTGGAAGTCGAGCCCCAATAGCACAGGGGCACACAGTTGAGGCATGACCAATAACGCAAAGTCCCGATATTCTGTCCCATGCACCACCAATGTCGCTACACAATCCCCCCGGATGTCTGTGGAATGCGATCCAGAAGCCATGGTGACCCTGTGGCTTACCTGCTGTGTCACGAGTCCGCAGCATTGCACTGTGTCCAGGTGAATAAAACTCTCAGTGCTACCCGTGTCAAACAGGCAGCTAGTCCTGTACCCCTCCACCAGGATGTCCATCATTGACCTTGCGAGCTGGTGTGGGGCGCTTTGGTTGAGGGTCACGGAGGCCAGAGTTGAATCGCCGCCTTGGTGCCCGGTAAGCACCAGTGGGTCAGAGGCGGGGCGAGTTGGTGCCAACAAAGATGGCCGCCCCCATGCCTCGCACGCGGCGCTGCTTGACTCCGCTCCTGGTTTGGACTTATAGGCCTTGGCGAAGTGGCCCTTCTTTCCGCAGCTGGAGCAGATAGCTTCCTGGGCCGGGCAGCATTTTTGAGTCCGCAGAAGTAACACTGCGCGGACTTGCGACTGGCAGCAGCCGAGGTCGGTTTGCCAGTGGGTTGCGGGGTCTGCAGTGTCCACGGGGCCGGCGGGAGATCGCGCGGCTGGACAGCGTCAGCATTGTGCAGAGCAGCCTCCAGTGTGTCAGCCAGCTCGATCGCCGAATGTAAGGTAAGATTGGCGTGTTCCAGCAGCTGCTGGCGCACGTACACTGACCTGATCCCCGTAACGAAGGCGTCTCTTACTAGCAGCTCCGCATGCTGTTCCGCCGTCAGTCCCCTGCAGTCTCAGGCCCGCATGAGTGTCTGTAGGGCCCGGACAAACTCAGCACTCGACTCTCTGGCCCACTGCTGCTTTGTTGCTAAGCGTAGTCTGGCATAGACGGTGTTCACCGGCCGCCGGTATTGTCCTTTGAGGGCATCCATCGCAACCTGGTAGTCTGTTTGGTGTCTGATCATGGAGTAGACCCTTGCACTGACTCTGGAGAGGAGAACCCTGCGCTTTGTGGCAGGGTCGGTCACAAGAATCTCCTCCAGATACGATTCGAAGCAAGCTAACCAGAGTTGGAAAGTGTCGCCGGCTTCCTGGGATTGAGGGTTGCAATCCAATCTCTCCATGCTCTCCATGTTTAAAATTGCTGCTAATAAAATTGATGCACCATCAATAACTCTCGGAGATGGGAGGCGAACGATAAGCTTTAATTAACAGCAAAACGAAGCACAGCATCTCGGAGACTGAGGGAGGAGCCGTGGCTCCAATCGCCTTTATACAGGGGCCTGTGGGAGGAGCCACAGGAGCAGTCAGCTGGGGGGGGGGGTGTGTCCAGACAGGTATATGTAGTTCACCACAGTATTCACCTCTGCTCTGTAGCTTGCCCCCATTGCATCTGTAGCCTTTTTCAATGGCAGCCTTTCACCAGCTGCTCTCAATCCTTAGCTTTTGATGAGCCTTCAAGTTCAGGTCAATCTTTCTCAATCTCTCTTTATTGGACAGCCACCTCACTTCAACACAAATATTTCCTTTCTTAGTTAACAGACCAGATCTGCACCTCATACTCCAACAGTGTTCCGATCTAAATAGTGTGTGTGATATCAAATGGTGTGAGTTTGTTATGGTGTGTGTGCGCGCGGCATAAACTCGATTCTCACAGCACCTGTGTGTACGGTGGGTGGGGTTGGTGAGTGGCTGGATCTCCTTTTCCCTTAAACATATACCAGCTTGTTGAGTAAATGTTACACTGTGAATGCCTGGAAGAAAATGATTCTCAGGGTTGTATATGGTGACATATATGTACTTTGAAATAAATTTACTTCGAACTTTGAATGTTTCTGAAATACAAAATCATCTTAAAAGCTACCAATAATTTCAGACTTAATGAGTTGGAGATCTAAAAGAAAATACACCGAAAAAGTTAAAACATTTATAGAATCAATAAATAATATTTTAAAAAATACATAAAATGTATTTTGGACTTTTGCTTCATTTACATCAGCGGCTGTCAAACCCAGATGAGCAAACTCTGCAAAATAAGTGACGTGGATTTGTTGCAAGCTTTCACTCAGTAAGAACTTCATAAGGAGGCTACCATTAGAATTTGAATGGAACACAGTATTGTCGTCTTATTAAAGTAAATAATATCATCTTTTCCCTCGTGATACTCACTTGCAGATGTGCACTTCCAGATACATAAATAGCCAAGTCTAACGCAATGCCCTTGGTTAACCGCAGGAATGGCTGAGTGATGAGAGGCTGGAACTCTGTTTACTTTTCCCATTCCAGAGCACTACAATCAGATGTAAAGTTCCAACAGGTGGTAACTTCATAATAAACAGGCATCACGCCCTGGAATTTCCTGGTTTCAGCAGCTCAAAAACAGACTATTCTGGGCAACCGAATGCCTATTGACAATGCATGATGGATAAATCCAGCATTAAGCAGCAATATAAAGATTGTGGTCTGGGATGAAGTAACAGTGCACACTATGGACCTTCAGAAAGCGTCCTGACAGACCTATCAATTTCTATAAAAATATTAAATATAATAATTCCCTTTTGCCACTGGCCATGATGTACTATATTTGCTATGTAGAAATGCCTTGTGTGGTGCTGGATGTGACCAACACGGTATATTAAATAATAACTCAACATGCATCTCTGGGCGTGTGTGCATTCCCTTGTTCATGCATCATCTCCAACTATCATGATGTCATCAAGCTGCTGAAGACCCAATCTTATTACAAAGTTCTCACAGAGGTCAGACTTGAAGGAAAAAAAAATTTTAACTGGCATTTTCAGGTATTTACATGATGCCAAATAAAATTGGCACATATGTAGTTGATTAAGGAAGAAACAAAAGAAAACATTTTTTGTAAATTGTCTTATGTTTTGCAATAATTTTCTGGGGGAATTGCAATCCATGTGCATAGAGTAATTCTTCCCACTCAGGGAATTTGCTGCGCAGTAACTATAGCCCTGTATTCTGTTAAAACACAAATAGATTTCAGGTAACAAAAGAAGGTATTCCACAGGCAGACACAAGAGATTTTGCAGATGCCAGAAATGTTGCACTACACACTGCTGGAAGAACTCAGCGGGTCAGACTGCATCTATGGAGGGAAATGAACAGTCGACTTCAGGCCAAGATCATTCATCAGAAATGGAAAGGAAACCAGAATAATTTTAATCTGTCTTCTTTTACAGTCCTGATGAAGGATTTTGCCCTATTAGCTGTCAGCTGATGGGTGAGACCAGATGAGGGAGTATTTTAAAGGCAGATTAATTCAGAAATACATTAATAACATATCATTTCAGCTCATTTCCCCTGATTCTTCTGGGAAGACTGCAAAATAGTATGGATGATCAAGGAGAGCTGACTGGCAACCATTTTGACACTGTTACATTAATTCATGAAAACAGGAAAATTCCAGTGTTGCTTTCAGGTGATGATTGGGAATGCTGATAGAAGTACAGCCATTATATTCTGTAATAGGTGATAGGGTTGAAATACATCTCTACCAAAGGAGGTGTAAGGTGCTCGTTCCCTGCACTAGCCTGCATACCGCCTTTGGGTAAGGTGTAGCACCTGTTTAGTCCCGTTCCCACCCCCCCCAAATCAGAGACAGATGAAGCCATCGGAGCAGGTGATACATGGTTGTATGAGCAGCTGGTGCATATCACAAGTTCTGATTTTGTTACGACTGATGCCAGGCGTAATCACTGAAGAGTATTGATAACCACTGGGGTCACCCATCTTGTAAAGGCACTGCCCAGAAGAAGGCAACGGCAAACCACTTCTGAAGAAAATTTGCCAGGAACAGTCACGGTGAAGGATGGAGACAGGTGGAAGCCCGTGATCATTTATGTCACATGACTCAGCTCATAATGATGATGACGATGATATTCTGTAAAATCTGGTCCAAGCTCCCTCCAATTGAAGCATCCTTCCATACTGGTGCATTCCCTCAATAAAGTTTTGATGAGGTTAAGAACTCTCCTTGGGCGGAAGCGGGGTCTCAAGAAATCATTTATTCCACGATGCCAGATTTTGCTTGAAACATTAATAATTCCTTTCCTCCGAAGAGGTTGCCCAACTCACTGAGTTCCTCCAGCAGATAGCTTGTTGCTCCGCATTCCAGCATCTGCTCTCTCTCGTGTGTCCACTTTTATGCCAAGCTACGCAGTTGTGCATTCAATGGCTTTCCTGTAGATTTCCCAGTATTGAACCCTATCTTTCATTGCCTTGGATCTGGGGAAATTTTTTTAGTGAGCTGATTTGATCCTGATATTTTGAAAGCTGGCTCTTGTGGGGAGCTTGTGTGTAGCATTGCTGAGGATGTCGTGACTGAGTTGGGGTGGATTGTGGGCAGTGAGAGTGGGTGGTGCAATGTGCAGCCATGACTCTCAGGACCTTGAGAGATTAACCTTAGTTTGTGCAGTTCTTTGCCTCAAAGAAATTCAGCCAACAGGAACTATTGTAACATCATATTAAACACTGGCAGGGAAGGAACACCTGCTTCCATTTATATAGCCACTTTAATGTGGCTAATATATCACGATTTGCTTCACAGTAACTTTATCAATCAAATGAACAACTCATAGCTACACAGAGAGATGTTCTGAAAGGCAGTAAAGTGCTCACAAGGTTCTGGAATGGATAGGGAGTTTGGGATGGGGTGAGAGAGGTAGATGAGCACCCACAGTAATGATCTAAAGAACTGGTATAACTTAAAGCATTGATTTGTATCGTGCATTTACTTTGTGACATTGAGGAGGTTTGCATGAAGCTCCAAGTCTATTGTTATCAGGCAACCAAACACCTTGGCAACGAAAGTTTAGGAAATATTTTGGAGGGAGAGGGAGTGAAGGACGGGGGGAGGGTAGAGAGAGAAGAGATAACAGTGAGGAAGGGAGAGGCAAGAGAGGGTGAGGGAAAAGGAGGGGGAGAGAGAGAGAAAAAGAGGGATAGAGGGAGGATAGGGAGGGAGAGAAAGATGGAGAGGGCAAAAGAGAGAGGGGGTAAAGAGAGAGCAGTGGGTAGGTTCAAAGAACACACTAATGATAAAGCTCTGTGCATGCAAGGGCTCAGAATGAATAGTAAGCACAAGCAATAACACTTGGTTGTTACAACGGTTGTGGTTTTAAAACAGTTGGAACAGAAGCTAACATTAAGTTCTGGATTATAAATTACTTAAAGTGGGATATTTTAAACACATCTGCATGTCTGATGTGACTTTTATTCCTCAGTAAATTATTTACTGAAGTTTTCAAGTTAAACATCAAAGTTTTCTGGAAAAAACAATGATGATAGTGATAGTGATGTCTCCTGCTGCAGATGATTACATCACATGTTTAGAGAGTGGCTTTTTAAAAGTGCAGCTTTTGTGGTATGTAATTTTACACTGGAGTCAGGCTCTACCTTAATTCTGCTTATAGCTTGATTTGGAAAGTCTCCCAGGACCTTTACCTCAAAGATTCTTCTGATCTTTACTGAGTATGTTATGTGATCAAGAAACGCAGGAACAAAAAAAAAAGTTCATCCACTTCTCACACATAATATTCAATAAGCCAAGGAATTTTCAAGATAAATGTAAACCAGTGTTTTCTGCTTTCTAACCATGGGAATAAACTGTGTATCCACTTTTGAATGTTGTTGCTGTCTGGCAGTGAATTCTGTTGTGAATGCTAGTGAGCACTAGAGGCCTCTCTAGCTTTGTAAAAGCATTCAGGAAGTGCTTAACAAATTCTTAAAGCAAAGCATTAAAGAGTTGGGGTTCTGCCGAAAGGCTGTAGTTAAAGAAATAAACAGCCCAGCTTTCATAGCCCCGAGTGACAATGTGGTAAGTGAAAAACTTGTATTGAATTTACTGAAAATCTCCAAAATGTAGTCTTGTGGAGCGCCACCCTCCCCTCCCCCACCATCTTCCAGAATGAATAGAACAAAGCTCTGCAAACCAATATGGGAATAAAAACTTCTTCGTAACCCATTGATTAAGGAGAAAACAGACCATACGGTGTGCATGAAAGGCAGGCAAGCACACCCCCACCCCCCACCCGCGTTGTCATCACCTGTGTTCAACGCACCCGGCCCTCTGAATGAATAACCCAGCTGAAAGGATGTTCTGTCTCGATTTTCCATGCAAGAGGCAGTATGTCACCATGCTTTCTTCCAGGGAGTCACCAAGTGACTTCTATATCTGTTGTCATGGTGATGTGGTGAAGTGGAGGAAAATGGGGTGACTTTAACATTCAAAATACCAAATCCCAGAGCAGGCCCACAAAACACCAGGCTGTAGTAGAGGCGCCCGGTTTTTTTTTGTTCTGAAAATGTCAATAAAACTCTTTTTAACGGTAGCAGGGACATCTAAATGTCATCTGTCACACTGCTAAGGGGATTTAAGTTTGTTTAGGAACTTGTGTGGGACAAAGGCTGTTATTTGTTCTCTGTAAGCACATAAAAGATGTTGACTATCACCAGGAATGGCACTGTACGATGAGAAAACATTCAGGAAATATCAGCTCAGTTGCAGGTGATGTTAAGAGGTTGTTTAACATTTTGTCTTCACAAATTGGAGGCAGGAATAATTATGTGTTTTTTTTTAAACAGCCCTCTCTATTTTTTCCCTTGTCAGCGAATTGTGTGGATGTGACCTGATGACCCCTTGAAAACTAAAAAGGGGAAGGGGGGCAAAGGAACGGTTGTGACGGAAGTCTCGGCACCTAGAAGTATTATAGGCACACACGGTAGTAACTTGACCAGGTGAAGAAAGAATCAAAGACAGCACATGTCATAAACATTCAAATCTAACAGTTGCCACGTTAACAGCGAGGCAACTGAGAAAACACAGCCAGAGTGAATGGGAGTGGCAGATTAATGAACACGCTGTTATTAATAAGATCAAATCCTGTGCTTTTCTTAATGATGAGCATTTGAGCTGTTGGAAGAGGAAGAATGGGAGTTTTCTATTAACTTGGCATCTCTCCCAGACACCATTCAACCAAATCCTACACACTGAAAATTCCACCCCAGCCAACCGTTATCCATACCGACCGGGGCCGTCAGTATTTCAATCTGAGGAAGCAATTTTTATTGAAAAGTCGAATGAAAAGAGCTTTATTTGGCTGATTATTTTTAGATTGAATCAAACTGGAAGACAGCTAAAGTGAAAGGGTGATATGCTACTGTAAATTGAATCTGTTTACGGGCTCGCACAGTGAAATTTACATTTATATCCATGTCAGTATGTCCTGAGCCGCTTCACACAGAGACAGGAAGCAGTTATTGCTGTTACGCAGGCATCAGTGTTGGTGTTTCTGTTGAACCCTCCATTGCTCAGAAGTCTTTTGGTTAAAACAGATGATCATTTCCCAGAGCAGTAGTGGTAAAAGCTATTATTAAAAGATACTCAGAAATTCAGTACCCATGATCCAACTCAGAAGCTGGAAACTGAACCATGATATGCATCCAGGGTTGGTGTGTGCATAAGATGCTGGGGGGCTCAGCAGGTCAGATAGTATCTATGTCGACATTTCAACCCTTCATGAGGATTCATAAGTTATTGCTAAACAGATCAACGATGCAATTACTTCGGATGGCACGGTGGTAGTTAGCACAAACACATTACAGTGCCGGTGATCTCTGATCGGGGTTCAATTCCCGCTGCTGCCTGTAAGGAGTTTATATGTTCTCCCCGTAACCGCGTGGGTTTCCTCTGGATGCTCGGGTTTCCTCCACATTGTATGGTTAGGGTTAGTGAGTTGTAAGTTGAGGGCATGCTATGTCGATGTTGGAAGTGTGGCAACACTAGCGGTCTGCCCCCAGCACAATCCTTCGATTTGACGCAAATGGCGCATTTCATGGGATGCTTCAATGCTTTGATGTAAGTGTAGCCAAAAAAGCTGATCTTTTTATTTCTGTTTAATCTTTAAATAAATATTCCCTTGGGGTGCTGGAAGGGTTTGTAGTTGCTGGTGGTTTGGAAGGGGCATCCCAGAATGAGAAGGAACAGGTTCCATCTTTAGTTTGAGGATATTGTGGCCAACCAGAGAGCCTGAATGTAACTTTTGCCAAGTCTGGGGAAGAATTTAAAATTTAGTGGCCCAAATTGCTTGTTTCTCTGGTGCTTTTGCCAAGTTATTTTTGGAAGCTGTGATTATATTTTGGTTTCATAGATTCTTGCATTGAATCGTTCCATGGATGTAACGTTTTCCAATATCAAAACTAATTAAGTAGAGTATTTTAATAGCTTTCCCAATATAGATAACATATTCACGTCCCATGAAAAATGGTGCTCCATACAAATTAAATTCTCATTTTTGATTTTGTGTTGGAAAAGATTTGCATCAGAAAACTTGACAGCATCATTCACCTCCACCTTTCCTTCAGTCTATCTACTCTTTTCAACTCCAGATTCTACTATTCTAATGTGGTCCTTGATCTTGCATCACCCTCCTGTAAACCAGAGCTCATCCAACGTTCTTTATGAGCCATTATCAGATATTCTTCACACATTCAATGCTATCAGTGTCTCTGTTTCCATGTGTCTTCCTCTTCTTCAACCATCACCCCCACCCAATGCTTCTGATTTGAAACTGTCACAAACCCACATTCCTCTGAGATCCCTGCATACTTCAAAATCCTACTTCTTGTGCCTCCTTGATGTTCTCCACTCCATCATAGTTGTAGAATCTCTTTCACAAATCTGTTTCACCTCTGTTTTGCTTTCCTTCTTTGACCAAGTTTTTGGGCTTCTGTTTCTAACAACATAACCTTGGCCCTGGCTTTAACTATAGACTGATGAACACTACTGAGAAGCTCGAAGAAGGTATGTCATACAATCATTTTGTAAGAGCAATGTCACTCGGTGGGGGGGGGGGGGGCGGTTTCTTCTATTTAATATTGAAAATCAAGTTCAACAAATTTAATAAACACCAATGCCTTTGAAAGGAAATTCCTACCACGGTAGTGGATTCAGCCTAGTACATCACAGGTAAAGTCCTCCCAATCACTGAGCACATCTATGTAAAACACCATTGTAGGAAAGCAGCCTCCACTGTCAGAGATCCCCAGCACCCAGGCCATGCTCTCTTCTCACTGCTGCCATTAGGCAGAAGGTACAAGAGGCTCAGGTCACACCACCAGGTTCAAGAACAGTTACTACCCCTCCACCCTCAGGCTCCTGAATAAAAGGGGTTAACTACATTCACTTGCCCACCTATTGAGATATCTCCACAACCAATTATCTCACTTTAAGGAATCTTATTCTCATTAACTCATGATCTCATTATTTATATTTGCATTTGCACTGTTTGCTAACTTCTGTTTGATTCTTCATTGATCCTATTATAGTTACTGTTCTTTCTGAGTAGCTGGCCGGTGCTGTAGTGGTGTCTGCACCAGACTTTGAGAAGTGTGTATCGTGGCTTCAAATATATCTGGCTCCTTGCACGCTTTCCATCCATACTGGGTTGAGTGTCAAGCTAGCAACCCGGCCTTGTAAAAAACAGATTAAATGCTAAAAAAATATCAAGGTTGCCACCCAGTGCACCACAAGGTATGGATAGGAACAACAAGATTTGCTGAGTATGCCTGCAGGAAAGTGAATCTCAGGGTTGTATATGTTGACAAAATGTAATTTGATAACAAAACTTACTTTGAACTTTTTGAAACAAAGTATGAGGAATATTTGATAAAACTTATTGGGACTTTGTGATCCATCCCTAGGTTGGAGGTAAGGAATATAACATTATTCCTTTGGATTTCTGTTCCTTAGGAGCACAAGATATTGGAATTGGCTATGAATAAAATAAATTAGCTGCTTAAAGTGACAATAATTTATACTCTGTCTCTTTAAAGGGACCATAAAATACTAATCGGTTTTAACTAGCATTTTGAATTGGTTTCTGAATTTAGTTCCAGAGAGATTCATGTAGTAGTCATTTGTGCATTGAACATTATTTAAATCCAATGCATGTAAAATGCACACAATACATTAACTGCTTGGTTATTCTGATTTCATTATTTTTTTGTTGAGATACATGCAGAATAGCCCCCTCCAGCCCTACAAGTCACAAGGTATGGAAAGGAACAAGATTTGCTGAGTATGCCTGCAGGAAAGTGAATCTCAGGGTTTCCCAGTCATCCTCCGATTTAACCCTAGTCCAATCACAGGACAATTTACAATGGCCAATTAACCTACCAAATGTTGCGTCGTTGGACTGTGGGAAGAAACCGGAGCACCTGGAGAAAACACACACAGTCATAGGGAGAACGTACAAACTTCTTACAGGTAGTGGTGGAAACTATATGACTATAATTTATTCATGAGAAAGCACTGATATATGGACTATTTCAAGCAGACATATAAATAGGAACAGAAAATGTTGGAAACACTGAAGACAGGCAGTATCTGTGGAAAGAGAAGCAGATTACATGTTTCAGGATGTAGATGCTTGTTCGTTTTAGTTGAAGACCCTTTCTCAGTTCTGACAAAGAGCATTAAACTTGAGATACTAACATTGTCTCCTTCCAGAGATGCTACCTGACCTTCCAAGTTTTTTCAGCAACTTCTATTTCAGGTTTCCGGCTTTTCTTGATTTTCAGTTCTCAAATCCACAAGCTGACATGACAAATGTTAAAGTTCTCCTTACCAAGGGCTTTTTACGCAATTCAATTCAACAAGAACATGTCCTTTATGTAATGAAACTTTGACAAAATGATAATCAGCACTAAGCAGTGGAAGATATGAATGAAACTTTTGTACATACAAGATGAAGTTCATTCATGTCTACAATTGTTATTGGAAAATAAAACTTTGTGTTCCAGGCCATTGACAAGAGACAAATTCATACCATTTAATATTATAACTTTTTCTTACTGGTTTAATTTATTGCTTTTAAATTCCTTCACTCCCTATTTTGTTTTCAAGTTGATCACCTTTAATTTTCACGTTACTCCCTAACTCCCTAATCTACATTATTAAACATGAATACTGCTGCTAATCTTCTTCTTACTGACACACAGCACTCATTTCAATAATGAATGGATCATTTAAAAGAAACAGTGGTTTGGTTGGCTAAATACTCTAACTTGGGTTCCCTTCTTGAGCTGTATGATTGGAAAAGAATTAAAGACGATGGCGTCACTGAGGATGTCAAGTCAATCAGAATGTGTTAGATTGTCTCAGGACATAGAGGAACACAAACCGATGCTTTCTTTGATTTACTAGATAGTAGGCTCTGACCATATGAATCAGATTGTCAGCAGTGTGATAACGGTTAATGCTTGCATTGTTGAACTGGAAGAGGACAACATGAACAGCATCTCCACCACAATAAAGCAACACCAACTCCGAAGGATAAGTCATGTCATTTGGATGCCTAACTCAAGTCTCTCCAAACAGATCTTTTACTCCGGGAAGAAGGAAGACAAGGTCTTGGCGGGCCAAGGAAACACCTCAAAGATAACATCAAAGATAGCCTGAGAAATTCAACATTATACCTAAAAGCTGAAGAGACATTGCACCTGGAGGAAATCTGTTCACGAGGGAGCTGTGCTGCACGCGAGCGACCTCGGCTGTGTTGTAGACAACAGGCAGCAGCTCAAAAGGAGAGGCTAAACAAGAACCGATCCCTAACCACAGCTACCCCTTGCTGTTGTCCACACTGCACCAGAATTCAGATCAGCCCCTACAACCACCTGAGAATGCACCAAGAGGCAAAACCTTAGGAGAACATCTAACTTGCCTTGAGTGGTTGCTCTATCATTGCTACTTCGACACAGTTATTACAATTTCCTGCAGTCTTCTTCTAGCACTCCTGTTCTCGATAAATATTCTTTTACTAATTGGGTTCAGAACAAGTCTATTCCCTTTGGACCAACTTCATAATTTCGCTTTCCCCTTGGCCACTGGCACTCACTCACACCTTCAGTAACTGGTGTGTCGATTAAACTCTCAAGACTGAGGACTTTTCCCAGATGTGATTAACTATGGGGTGTTGCTTCTAAACATCCAGCTCTCATTTAACCTGCAAACTGGAAATTAAAAAGATCTTTGGAAACTAAAAGGATCTTCAAAAATACACAGGATGCTGTGGCAAAGTTATTGAATACAGTTGATCGCTAATTCGTTTGGCTACTGCAAACGGTAAGGGACAAGAGCATTCTAGATGAAAGCTGGTATTTGGGGAATGACAATTCCCTTTTCCTGCAGCCACTGCAGTTGACACACTGTTTAACACTGATGGTTTTTTTTCCCTGCTCACTGGTTTGGAGTATTCATGCATGAACGGGTGCAATTACAGGAGGTAATTACAGTCAGCACTACAGATCAGCAAGTCTTGCAAAAGCAAATTCTGGATAAAACAATTTTTTCCGAGTTCCAATTTTTCCTCATTTACCAGAGTAATTTATTCCATTGATATACAACAGATTTCAGTCTGATGCAAACAAAACTGTTAAGCAGGCACAACATTCACACTCCTGGCAAAGAGGTGTGAGATTGATTGTTGCTTATCTGGCTTTACCTTGAATGAAATGACATTTATTCATTCTCAGGCTTATGATGACTAGGGTCTTAGATTTTGGATGGGCGCCTAAGGTGGGAATGCAGGGCCACGAATCGAACCGGCAGTAACCCTCTTAGCATGTATAATTAAGTCCTTTATTTAGACATGCTAAAACCTGATGCCCACTTCATTGCGAGTTCAATTTGTGGCCTTTTACTGGAAAATGATGGCTGCTGTATTTCTGGATCAGATTGTATCTTCCATCTGCTGTGTTGGAAGTTTAGAAAGCTCTTTGTCATTTTCAAAGCATTTCAAACTGTGGCTTAAAAACCAGTCCTAAGCATTGATTTTATTGCCGAATATTATGTTATTGCCCATATGCTCTTGGGGAACCTGGTCCCAGCCCCATCAGCACACAGTGTGCATCTTCCTCAAAGTAAATTGCAATTACTGATCCAGTCTATTGTGACAGCAGCTCCCCACTCTCAAAACCTCTGCCCATCAAAAAGGAGAAGGCAACTGGTGCAAACATTTCCAAGTCAGGGTGGAGTTTCTCTCCAACTTGCACATCACCCTGACTTGGAAATATATTACTGTTATTTCATTTTCACTGGGACAAAACCTTGGAAATCAGCATCATGGACCTTCACTTGAAAGTCTGTTGCCATTGAAGAAAGAGACTCACCATCACCTTCTCAAGGGTGATTATAGACAGGACAATTCACAATGACCAGTTAACCTACTACTTGGTACATCTTTGGACTCTGGCAGGAAACCGGGACACCCAGAGAAAACCAACGCGTTCCACGGGTAAGGCATACAAACTCCTTACAGAGAACGTCAGGAATAAACCCCAAACTCTGACACCCCGAGCTGCTATAACGTCATGCTAACCACTACGCTACAGTGGTGCCCCATGGTAGTGGTTAGCATAATGCTATCACGGTACCAGCAAACCAGGCTCAGTTCCATCACTGGTGTATGTTCTCCCTCCTCAACAAGAGAAAATCTGCAGATGTTGGAAATCCAAGGAACACACACAAAATGCTGGAGGAACTCAGAAGGCTAGGCAGCATCTATGGAAAAGAGTAAACAGATGACATTTAAGGCCAAGGCTTTTCATCCAGTCCTGATGATGGGTCTCAACCCAAAATATTGAGTATTTACTCTTCTCCATAGAGTGCTTGCTCTTCTCCTGGCCTGCTGAGTTCCTCTAGCATTTTGGGTGTGTTGCTTTGATTTTCAGCATCTGCAGATTTTCTCTTGCTTGAGATTCTGGTTCCTTATACTCACAAAATCCGAATGCTTACAACTTTCCTGAAGTTCGTTGAACTCTCTTCCTGTTTAAAATCAAGCCACATTTTGCAGTTAACTGCCTGATTAACATTTCAGTAGCATTCTCAGATATGTTGCCGGCAAAAATTGTTGTAGTCAGAACACTGATTTTATCGCATTCATGTTTCCTCTGAGCAGCATGGTCCTTCCTTTGTCCCATATGCTTTCCAAGCAGAGGTTGCCACCAACACTTGTTTGTCCTTGGCTGGAGAACAGTTCATGGTGAATATGGAGACAGTTGTGTCACCATCCAATACCTTTCTTAATTCGCTGTCAATTGGCGTCATTACAGGGAATATCGCATGCAAATGGTGGATGGATCTCCAATCAAGTTGTATTGTCTGAGCCACTCGCATCCCCATGATGCTAGCCCTCCTGCTTTTATCACATACAAGCTCAATGTGGCCTTTTGGTTGTTGTATTTCACTGGGGGATGTCATTCCCCCAGCTGTTAACTTTTCTCTGGTTTAAGTTCTTAGTTTGATATCTGCAGGCTTCTGTTTAGTATCTTTGAAATGCTGTTCAAACTCATTTTGTGAAATGACTGAAACAACCAAAATAATGTCCAATTCCATTTTAATCAATTTACCATTCACTCCTGATGTTAGCCCTATTACTTGTCTTTTGCTAATTTTCACACTGTAAATCTCAAGTCTGTCAGTCCTCTATTCTCATCATTATCAAATTTTTCACTAACAGCACGTAAGTTAGTGCTCTTTTTGAAAGTGCAACTTGACTTTTTAGCTTTTTCTCTTCCCGAAGCAGTCCATTTATTTTTGTCCACCTGACATGTTCTTCATGTGTGTCCTACTTTACTGCATTTTCTGCAAGTTTCACTTTTAAACCTGCACTTCTTTGGTGTAAATGAACTCCTGCCATAATGGTAACATAAGTTGTTCAGACACGTTGGATTCTGTTCCGATGCTGCAATTTTGTGCTTGTTCACTTTCGTTCCTGACTGCAACTCAATTTCATTTCTGTCTGTGGTTTCCATTGAAACAATGATTTCAACTGCTCTTTTAAATGTAAGTTGTGCTTTAGTTAGGAGCCATTTTTGAATGTTTTCTTTTAAGGTTCCACGAACTAAGTGATCTCAGTGCATTGTTAAGACCATTACCAAACTGACAATCTCTTCAATTCGTCGTCGTCGTGGCTATCCCTCAGAGTCGAGGATAATGGTCTTCGTTCTGTTGATCTATTTATGGGCTCTCAAGTGGCTTATGAGTCCAATCATGGCTTTGAAAATTGTTCCACATTCAGCACAGATAGTTCCAGATGGTAGATCGGGCTTTGGTTGTTGCTGCCTGACTTTCTGTTTTCTTCTCTTTTCTTCTAATTCTGCACATCTGTTGGCTTCGAAAGTTGCTTCTCAGATGATGGTTTGCCAGGGTTTCCTGTCCTTGGCATTGGTTTCCCACTTGCTGATGTCAATGTTACATTTCTTCATGTTGGCTTTTAAGACGTCTTTGAACCTCTCCTGTTGTCCGCCTCTTTTACGTTTGCCTTCTTTAAGCTGGGAGTAGAAGATTTGTTTTGGCAGATGTTCGTCTTTCATCCGAACAACATGACTACTCCATCTTAGTTGGTTCTTGATAACGTAGGCTTCACTGCTTGTTTTTGCTTCATTTAGCACACCGACATTGGTTCTTCTATCTTCCCAGCTGATATTTAAGATGGTTCGAAAACAGCGTTGATGGAAGTTCAATAGAGACCCCCTCTTCTTTTTGTTTCCACTTATGAAACCTAGAGCATTCTGCAATCAACAATGGTTTCAGTTATAAGTGTTCCTGCATTACTTTGACAGCATTAGTAAAGCTTGTATCTGCTGGTTTGGTTGATACAATTAAACTTTGAAACCCAATGCCTTTAAACCCTATGCACTGAGGAAAATCGGTACTTGTTTCTCATTGGCTCTATCATTTGCTTCAAAATATCATAGAATTTGCTCAATATATAAAACCTAACTATCTGTTGTGTAATCAAATCTGTCCAATGTAACCAGCCATTGCTGATTTTTTTTTGTGATTATTACCACCTGGCACTCACTCTTTATGAACCCATGAATCCTTCCTTTCTCCCTATGAACTGATTAATTCTTCCATTTTCTGACTTTATTTTTAAAAACGCAATCATGTCTTAACTTCCGAAGAACATGTGCCGCTCTGCTTTTTTAAAAACTTGACCACCTCTGCATACGCTGGACTGTTTTTTTTTTACTTGCCGTTGCCCTCACCTTGTTGGTTGCAGTCTCATGTTCGTTTTAAAAATACCTTGTCATCAGCATTATGTTTTGTAACTTCAAAACATTAAATTAATTCAAGGAGGACCTGGGAGTCTGAAATGTTGGTCTATCTTCATGTTTACTTTAGGTGAGGTGCGCATGTTTCATGTGGTAGCATGATGATCTATACAACTCATGTATTGATACATACAATCCATAATTAATTATTTAAATGAGTGAGAATCCTTAATCAAACAATGTATGTATACAAGATTACTCAAGTATTACTGAAATATTAAATACTCACACCTTATCAGGCTCTGAGGATGTATCCAGCCTAATTTGCCTCAAGACAGCAAACACCCTCTCCTCTGTAACATTGACAGGGTCCATGGCCTCTCTGCTGCTTTGCCACACATCTGTAGACTCAGTGACTGTTTCTTGAGTAAATACTGATGCAAAAAATCCATTTGAGATCTTCCCCCATCACCTTCAGCTCCATGCATAGATTCCAATGGACTTCTGACATCTCCGCTGTCCTTTCCTCCAATTATCTTAAAATTACAATTTCAGATGCAGCCTACCATGGTGGCATCATCTGTAAATTTGTGTATGGTGTTACAGCAGAATTTGGCCTCACAGTTGTGGTGTATAGGAAGTAGAATAGGGAGCTGAAGACTCATCTTTGTGGGGACTAGTGTTAAGAATGATGATGTTAAAGGTTTTGTTGCCTATCATTACTGAGTGTGGCCTGTTGGTCAGGAAGTCAAGGATCAGCTGCAAAGGGAGGTATTCAGTTCCAGGTCTTGGAATTTGTAGATGCGTTTGCTTGGAACTATAGTACTGAAAACTGAACTGTAGTCAATAAACAATTGTTCATTATTTATCTGTTTTATTCCCCCCGTTTCAGACCCTTCCTACCTACATCCATGATATTTCACACACTCTTGATCTTTTCACCAGTTTTAAGTTCCCTGGCCCCAGTTGACTCATTTTCATTATGTATGTCCAGTACCTATACTGTACACCTCCATCTCCGATCATGGGGGCCTGAAAGCTCTCGCTTCTTTCTGGACAACAAACCCAAGCAGTTTCTCTCCACCACCATTCACTGGTCCTCATCCTCATTAATTTCTCCTTTGGCTCCTCCTACTTCCTTCAAACCCAAGCGGTAGCCATGGGCTCTGGCATGAGTCCCAGCTATGCCTGGCTTTTGTTGGCCACATGGAAGAGGCCATGTACCAAGCCTACACCGGTATCACTTCCCAACTCTTCCAATGCTATATCAGTGAATACATTGGTGCTGCTTCTGCACCCATGTTGTGCTCATCAGCTTTGCATTCAACTTCCACCCTGCCTTCAAATTTACTTGCTCTATTTCTGACACCTCTCTCCCCTTTCTTGATCTCTCTGTCTCCACCTCTGGAGCCAGTCTCTGCACTCATATCTCCTATAAACCCACTCGCTCTTTCAGCTATCTGGACTATACCTCTTCCAACCCAGTTACTTGTAAAACTGCCGACATACTTCTCTCATTTCTGCTCTCAGAATGAAGCTTTTCATTCCAGAACTATTGAGGTGTCTTTCTATAAAGAAGGGGCTTGCAATCTTCCACCATCAATGCTACTTTCACCCGCACCTTTTCCAGTTCACTCCATCCTTCGGATGCCACACCCAGGAATAGGGTTCTTCTTGTTCCCACCTATGACCCCACAAGCCTCCACATCCAGCACATAATTTTCCATAATTTCCACTATCTCCAAGGGGATCCCACCACCAAGCACACCTTTCCCTCTCTCCCACTTTCTGCTTTCCACAGGAATCACTCCCTATGCGACTTCTGTGTCCACTCGTTTCCCCCCCCCCCCCACCCCCATTGATCTCTCCCTGGAACTTGCAAGCAGAACATGTGCCACAGCTGCCCCTACACCTCCTCCCTCACTACCATTTAGAACCCCAAACAGTCCTTCCAAGTGAGGCGATGCTTCCCTTGTAGGGGTCGCCTTTTGTATCTGGTGCTTCTGGTGTGGCCTCCTGAATACCAGTGACATTTGAAATAGATTGTGAGACTGCTTTGCCTAGCATTTTCACTCTGTCTGCCAGATAAAGCAGGATCTCCCAGTGGCTGCCCATTTCAATTCTACTTCCATTTCCATTCCAGCATGTCAGTCCAAGACCTCCTCTACTGTCGCGATGAGGCCATACTCAAGTTGGAGGAGCAACTCCTTATATTCTGTCTGGGTAGCCTCCAACCTGATGGCATGAACATTGATTTCTCGAACTTCCAGTAATTTCCTACCCTCACCCTCCTTCACCATTCCCCATTCCTGTTTCCCTCTCTCACCTGATCCCCTTACCTGCTCATCACCTCCCTCTGGTGCTCCTCCCCCTTCCCTTTCTTCCAGTCTTCTGTCCTCTCCTACTAGATTCCCCCTTCTTTAGCCTTTTATCTCTTTCGCCAATCAACCTCCCAGCTCTTTACTTCATCCCCTTCCCCTTTTCTGGTTTCACCTGTCACCTACCACCTTGTACTTCTTCCTTCCCTCTTTCCACCTCCTTACTCTGACTTGTCCTCTTTCCTTCTAGTCCTGATGAAGGGTCTTGGCCCAAAACGTCATCTGCTAACTCTTTTCCATAGATGCTGCCTGGCCTGCTGAGTTCCTCCAGCATTTTTTTGTGTAGCTTTGGATTTTCAGATGAGTATAGAATCAGGGAGATGGCATCCACAATAGACTTGTTTTGGCAGTAAGCAAGGGGCAATGAATTAAGCTTGTCTGGGAGGCTGCATGACCAGCCTCTGGAAGCATTCCATGATGGTAGATGTCAAAATCACTGGGCAAGCATCGTTAAGACAGGTTACTTTGTTTTTCTTAAGTATCAGGGTGATATTAGTCTTAAAGCAGGTGGGATTGTCTGTGATGTGGTATGGTTATGTTTATATTGCCTGACCCCACATATACTCTGATCAAACTTGCATGATGTTTGTATCGCACACAAAATACTGGAGTAGCTCAACAGGTCAGGTAGTATCAATGGGTAGCAATAAACAGTTGGCGCTTCAGGCAAAGCCCCTTCATTAGGACTGGAAATGAAGGGGAAGAAGCCATAATGAGAAGGTTAGGGGGGGGTGAAGGAGTACAAGCTAGAAGATGAAAATTGAAGGCAGGTGAGGGGAAGGTATGTGGGGCTGATAAAATGAGACATATCTAATCTGATAACGTTAGTGTTGTCCTCTGGTTTTAACGATAATGATGTTCACGTCACATCTTTAATGCAGTTAAACTTTACAGGAACACAAAAAATGGGTGGGTACTGCACCATGTAATGGAATATTCCAACAATGATCAAAATCTTCAGTCAGGGGTTGAGTTGAGGGAGCATTCTAAAGTTGGAGAAAGGCAGAACACTGAGTAGTTGCTGAAGGCATGTTCACCATGGAAATTAGATGTACACTGGGAATGAAGAAGATCTCAGCATTGAATAAGACTGTGGATGTGGCTGGGTTAGAAGGTCATGAATATCATTGAGCTAGAGAGAGGCAAGTCTGGATCAGATCTGAAAACAAGAATGAGTATCTTTCAACTGAGCAGTCACTTCATTGGAAGTCAGTGTAACCTGCAAGTGTAGGGGTGGATGAGAATCAGTGTGAGCTGGCCATGATAATGTTGAATGACCTCAAGGTAATGGGATGCAAAATGAAAGAAGTTGGCTAGATGAGTGTTGGAACAATCAAGTCCAGAAACTGCAAATATGCACTAGTGTGTAATTTCATTGTTAAGTTTTCGACATGCTAAGCAGCACACACACAAGGCAGGAGAATGGGTTTGAGAGGGATCATAAATCAGCCATTATTGACTTATTGGGCTGAATGGCTTAATTCTGCTCTTATGTCTTTTGGTCTAATGGTCTTCAAAATACTGGAGGAACTCAGCAAGTAAGGCAGCATCTACAGAGGGAAGTAAATAGTCGACACTTCGGACCGAGACATTTCTATTTCCTAATTCTTTCTATTGTGTTGGTTCATGATAACACCAAACTACAATCTTCTCAGTTAGCGACAAGCAATAGCTGTATCCTAACAACCAATGGAAAATAAAGCAGTTCAGCAGTTGGATAATATAAACATAAAAGACCCTACAGATACTGGAAATCCAGAGTAGTACACATAAAGAGCTGGCAGAATTCAGCAGGTTGGGCAGCATCTATGGAGAGGAATAAAGAGCCGACTTTAAGGATGAGACTATTCATCAGGACTGGAAAGGAAGGGGAAAGAAACCCAAATTAGATATGGGGAGTGTAAGGAGTACAAGCTAGAAGGTGTTAGGTAATTCTGACTTCTTTTCCCATACCTTCCAGTCCTGATGAAGAATCTCACCCTAAAATATTGATTCTTTGTTCCTCTCCATAGATGCTGTCGTACGTGATGAATTCTTCTGACAGTTTGTGTTATTCTCGAGTTCGATATCATTATGGCTGTAGAAGTCTTGTCCACACCTTTCTTCAATGTGTCTTGCTCATGGATGAGCTGAGTCCTCACAGATATCAATCACCCTTACATTATTTGGAGTCTGGTGACCCTGAGGCTTTGCTTCCAGATTCTCCATACAGCCAGGGTAAAGATTTTAAAGCCAAAATCAAAGCAGAAGTAAAATTATTATCTAAGTATGTATATGTCACCAAATGAGATTCATTTTCTTGCAGGCATTTACAGACAAATAAAGAAACAATGGAATTTATGGAGAACTACAAAGGCTGACAAACAAAAAGTAACGGGGACGACTTAAAAGTGATCTGAGGGGCAACTTTTTAAAAGGGATTTTAGAGACAATCTTTTAAACAGGATTTGACAGGCAACATTTTCATGTGGTGGGTATATTGGATGAGTTGCCAGAAGAAGTGATACTGGCAGGTACAATGTTTAAAAGACAGTTACATAGGTAACGTGGATTGAGAAGATTTAAAGCGAAATGGGCCAGACATGGGAAAATGGGATTAGCTGAAATTAAGACAAATTGGACTGACGGGAATGTTTCAATGCTGTGTTCCTTCATGACCTTATGACAGGTAGCACCACTTTTTAGAAGCACAGTGAATATGCTATCTGCCAAACAACACTTAAAGGGAAGCTGCCCAGCGGAGCTTCGCAGTGACCATCCGCAGGAACCAGCTGCAAGTAGGGTTCCTGTGGGATTAGAACCAATCCCGTGCTGTGGTTATTCCTGGTGGCACACCATGAGTTTTGACATTGCATAGAGTAAGCTTTTTGAACTAGTGAGCCACTGCACAAGAGATTTTGTGGCAAACTGTGCATCCCAGTACTACCAGACAGAAGTATTTCTGGGCTTGGACCTGTTTTTTTGAATCCATCTGTGGTCTTGTCTAATTCTTTCTCCTGACTCAATATTTTTGTGTTTCAACACTGTCACCCTCCTCACACTGCCCTTACTCTCTGGGCCTCTTCAGGTTCCCCTAATTTGCCAGACACCCTTAAAAGGCTGTTTCCCAAAATCCCATTTCAACTGTGCACTCAATCTTCTCTCTTAACTGCTCTACAAAGGCTACCCATCCATTTATCCTCCAGGAAGTATCTCGGGACCTTTATCTTAAAAGTGCTTTATAAATCCAAGTGCCATTATTAATGCTTGCTGTCAGCTGCCCTCCGCTAATGGAAAGGCATCTCGCCGAATTTCACAGGCATTTTACAGGTCCCAGATCCTCCTGGAATTGCAGAGCTGGGAGAAAACGTTGTATTCATAAGTTCAGTACAGCCTGCAATTGGCAAACGTGGTGAACTTACAGTATCTCTCTTTTTCACTGCCAACTTTTTGAAACAAGGTGAATATGCAGTGGAGGTAGGAATGAATCATTGTACGTTCTCCAAAAGACTGCATAAATAAGTGGCCCCTGATGTAACATTGTATACATAGCCTTAAAACATGGAATTTTATTATGTGGGAAGACAGGAACAGGAGGAGACAATCCTTTCTCTCAAGCCTATTGACCTTCAATGAAACCATGGCTGTTCTGTGGGGGCAACTTTGTCTTTAATCCCTTAATTAGCAGAGAAATCATTCATCTCAGATTTAGCTGATCTGGTGCCTATCTCTGTCCACTGAAAAGTATTCAGAATTTCTACCCATCCCTGTATATGTCAAGGGATTCAGAACTTCATTCTGAGATTCCTGACTCTTATATTTAAGGGCTTGAAGTGCCCCTGGGAACCTTGACCAGTGGTAACATAGGAGGTTCATGAGAATGATCCTATGAATGAAATGGTTAACAGATGATGAGTGTCTGATAGCTCTGGGCCTGTACTTACTGGAGTTTAGAAGAATAAAGAGGGTATCTTTGAAACCTGTCCAATATTGAAGGCCTAGATAGACTGGGTGTGGAGAGAATTTCTCCTATGTTGGGGAAGTCAAGGACCAGAGGCCACAACCTCAGAGTATATGGTTGTCCCTTTAGGATGAAGAGGAGGAGGAATATTTTTAGCCAGAGGATGGTGAATCTGTGGAATTCACTGCCACAGATTGTTATGGAAGCCAAGTCACTGGGTATATTTAAAGTGGAGGTTGATAGGTTCTTGATGAGTACAGATATCGATGGTTACAGGGAGGAGGCTGGAGAATAAAGCTGAGAGTGATAATAAATTAACCATGATGGAATGGCAGCTACATGCTCACATTTACAGAGTGTGCTGTTCATGTTCTATCTATTACTTGAGTACATTTTTATCATTTGCAGGATTTGTTCATTTTCTGCACATTGGATGTTTGTTGGTCTTTGTTGTGTGTGTTTTTTCATGGATACTGTGGTATTTCTTTGTTTTATGGTTGCCTGCAAGAAAATGTATCTCAAGCTTGTGTATGGATGCATAATTTGATAATAACTGTAGTTTGAACTTTGAACTTCGAATGATTGAGCGGATGAATGGCCTAATTCTGCTCCTGTGTTTTATAATCTTAAGGTCTACTCCATATACACTCTTTAATAAATCAAATCACTTCCCCACTTCCAGGAAAAACAGTCCTGGAGTTTTTTATCTCTCCTCACGAGAAGTTAGAATGTGCACCAGTCCTCACTGAATAGTCATGGTTGAAAGGGTGAACAGCTTCGGGTTCCTGGGTGTCAAAATCTCTGTGCAACTCTTCTGGGCCCAGCTCATCGATGCAACCTTGAAGAAGGCACGCAAGTGTTTCTACTCCATTAGGAATTAGAGGAGGTTTAGTAAGCCACCAAACAATCTTGCATATTTCTCTGGATGTGTGATGGAGAACATTGTGGTTGTTTGTATCACCACCCACTAAGGAATCTCAAATGCACCAAGTCACAAGCGACTGTTGAGGTTTCTGGATTCAGCCAGCTCCATCATAGGCACAACCCTACCTACTGCTGAGGACATCTTTAAGAGGAAGTGCCTTAAGGAGGCATTGTCCATCAGTAAGGACCCTCCCCAACCTTGACATATCCTCTTCATATTACTACTATCAGGGAGGGGGTACAGGAGCCTGAAGACCCACATTCAATGACTCAGGAGGAGTTTCTACCCCTCATTATCCATTAACGTTATCTCATTATCCCTTTATTTTTCCTCTATTTATTTATTTTGTAGTGTACAGTAATTTTTATGTCTTAGAATCAGGTTTAATATCTTCGACATATGTCGTGAAACTTGTTGCTATGTAGTAGCAGTAATTGCAATCCATAATAATAAAAGACTGTAAATTACAGTATGCATATATATTTAAACAGTTAAGTTAAATAAATACTGCAGAAAATAGCGTGGTAGTGTTTAAGGGTTCATTGTCCATTCAGAAATCTGATGGCAGAGAGGAAGAATCTGTTCCTGAATCATTGAGTATGTGTCTTCAGGCTCCCACATCTCCTCCCTGATGGCAACAATGAGGAGAGTGCATTTCGTGGGTGATGGGGATCCTTAGTGATGGATGCCACCTTTCTGAGGCATCGCTCCTTGCTAATGTCCTGTGTGCTGAGGTGGCTAGTGTCCCTGATGGAGCAAGCTGATTTCAGAACCTTCTGCAGCTTATTTCGATCCTGTGGACTGACCCCCCCCCCCCCCCAATACCAGACAATGATGCAGTCAATTAGAATGCACTTCATGGTACATCTGTAGAAATTTATGAGTGTCTTTGGTGACATACCACATCTCCTCAGACTCCTAATTAAATCTAGCTACTCTCATGCCTCCTTTACACTGTACTGTGCAAAAACAACAACCTCCACGTCATATAAGGTAGTGAGAATAAACCTGATTCTGATTCCAATTTTGGTAAATTTATGCTGAACTCCATCCAGAACTGCCAGTAGAATTTATGCTGCAGAATATTTTAAGAAATATTTAACTAAATATTCATGTTTTTTAAGTTGCTGTGGGTATTTAATAAATTACCTAGAGAGAGCCTATTTCTGTTGGTTAAGATTGGAGGATTGGGGCTGAAGAATGGATAGAAGATTGAAAACAAAATATTTTGGAGGTGAATCAGGAAAAGCTTTTACAGGGTAGCTCAGTGGCACAGTAGACATTGTTGATCCTTCATGTTTCCAGCGGTATGTGTTCAGTCCTAACGTCTGGTGCTGTCTGTGTGGAAGTTCCTCCATTAAATTTGTCAAAGATTACAGTGAGAAGGCAGAAGAAAGGATAATAAATCAGCAATGATGGAATGGTGGAGCAGGCTCAATGGGCCAAATGGCCTAATTCTGTTTTATGATCTTATGACATAATCTTGGCATGGATTTTCTCTGGGTGTTTTTATTCCCCTTCCCTCTCACACCAAAGACATGTAGGCTGGCCACTGTAAATTGCCACCTTTATGTACTGGTAAGTCAAGTGAGTCATAAATAGGATTAAATAGGATTCTCCAGGTTTGGGGAATCAAAATCGGGAAGGTAATGTTTTAAACAAGAGAAAATCTGCAGATGCTGGAAATCTGAGCAACACACATAAAATGCTGGAGGCACGCAGCAGGCCAGGCAGCATCTTGGAAAAGAGTACAGGCGACATTTCAGCCAAAACCCTTCAGCAGGACTCGGGTATTGTTTTAAGGTAGAAAGGAGAGATTTATTAGAACCTGAGGGACAAATTTTTTCATCCAGAGAATGGTTAATATAGGAATGAGTTGTCAGTGGAAGTGGTTGAGGCAGATATATTAACAATACTTGAAAGAAATTTGGAAAGGTACATGGATAGGAAATGTTCTCAAAATAGTGGCAAATGTGGACAAATGGAATTAGTGTGGATGGGAATCTTGATCAGCATGGACTAAATGGGCCGGCTTCTCTGTTGTATGACTCAATGTGTTAGAACCTGGGAATGGCTGATGAGATTGTAGAATGAATAGATTAAGGGCAAATCACTTGTGGAATGGCATTGGTCTGTGTGCCAGCATGGATTTGAAGGGCCAAATTCCCTTCTCCTTTGTCACATGGAAATATGGAATATGTAGAGTGTGGAAAGAGTCTGGATCTCTATCCAACTTATTCCAGGCTAATTCTTAACTTTATACCTGGGAGTGTTAGAGTTTTGTTAACTAAAGCATTAAGGAATGTGAGCTAAACATAGCCCTTTGCAGCTAAACACCTATGACATTACTGAATACCACAATAAACTCGGGTAGTTAAGTGCTTGCCCTTTTTCTCTCTTTCTGTTTGGGTTCTTATCTTTTGGAAATGTATTTTTAACTTGGAGACCAAGAGACTGTAGTTGTTAGAATCTAAAGCAAATATAGGCTCCTGATGTATGGGCTTAACCTGAAAGTATCCTGATTGCTTGCTCCATAACCTGGTATGGAAACCCCAATGCCCGAGAACAGAAAACACACGCAAATGTGGTGGCTACAGCCCAGTCCATCACAGGAAAAGCCATCCCCAGCAGGTAGCACATTTAAAAGGGGTGTGGCCATAACAAAGCAGTATCCATCATTAAGGACTCCCACCATCTAGGCCATGCTCTCCTCTCGCTGTTGCCATTGGGAAGAAGATACAGGAGCCTTAGATCTCACAACACCAGGACTATTGCCCTTCACCCATCGGCAACCTGGAGAACTTCACTCACCACAACACTGAGCTGATTCCACACTTTCAAGGACTCTACATCTCATGTTCTCTCTATCATTTATTTATTTACTTATTATTATAGTTATTATTATTATTATTGCATTTGCACACTTTGGCTTCTTTTGCATATTGGTTGTTTACCAGTTTTTGCGTGTGTGTAGTTTTTCATTGATTCTATTATATTTCTTCTACTGTGAATGCTGACAAGAAAATGAATCTCAGGGTAGTTTATGGTACTTTGATATTGAATTTAATTTGAACTTTGAAAAGCTAACCACTTATTTCCCTACATAAGTGTAGTGTGACCCACTAAGTACCTTCAACAGCTTTATTTTTTAAAAACTTTTACTTGGTTTGTTAGGAATATAGATTGATTTGAGACACTCAGTGGATCTTGTTACAACCATAACCTTTAACCCAACTGGAATTGACCAGGAATTTCAGATTGTAAATAAAATTCTGAGCAATGAAGACGTTTTGCCCTTCCACTCACTGTGAGGTTTGATTGCCTGGGAATCGGGGTGAGCCAACTGTTTAGTGATAGTTTGATCAAGATGGGGAAATTCAAAGTTCAGAATGCAAAAGGAGAGAGCAACATGAGTGGCATGGTAGCTTAAGGCCCCAGTGACCTGGGTTCAGTTCCTACCACTGTGTACAGGTTCCCCATTACCACATGTGTTTCCTCCGCGTGCCCTGGATTCCTCCCACATTTCAAACGTGTACGGGTTAGTAGATTATTTGGTTACATGGGTGTAATTGGGTGCCAGGGGCTTGTTGGGCCTAAAGGGCCTGTTACTGTGTATCTAAACAAAATATAAAATATAAATTTTGGTCAAATATATAAAGCAATAAATTTGGTCAAATGATTTTTGTCAGGGATCTGTGCTGGGCACTCTGATTTAATAAAGACACAAGTGGCTGCAGTGCCAGGAGCTGGACCAGAATCAGGTTTATTATCACCATCATTTGTCACGCAATTTGTTGCCTTAGCAGCAGCAATTCAACGCAATATATAATATAGAAGAAAAAAAGTAAAAACAAGTAAATCAATCACAGTATATGTTTATTGAATGGATTAAAATTGTGCTAAAACAGAAATATATTTAAAAAGTCAGGTACTGTTCATGGGTTCAATGTCCATTCAGAAATCAGATGGCAGAGGGGAAGAAGCTGTTCCCGAATTGCTGAGTGTGTGCCTTCAGGCTTCTGTATCTCTTTTCTGATGGTAACAGTGTGAAGAGGGCATGTCCTTAATATTGGCTTCCTAAGGCACCACTCCTTGAAGATGTCTTGGATACTTGAGGCTGGTACACGATAGAGCTGAGTAATCTTGCAAGTTTCTGCAACTTATTTTGATTTTGTTCAGTAGCAACCCCACCTCCCAAACCAGACAGTGACGTAGCCAGCCAGAATGATCACTACTGTACATCTGTAGAAGTTTCTAAGTGTAGAATTTGTAGAAGTTTGCCAGGTTTTATTTCCCTTAAAATGCGTTTTCCTGGAGCAGGAGTCAGGGCTGCAGCAGCAGTGGTTTAACTTTGTCTCAGCTCAATGAACTGACGTCGGAGAACAGGACAACTCACCAAGCAATTCGAGAATGAACTAGTGGTTGTTTGTCCCACAATGACCATCAGTAATAAAATATCATTTCTGGCCAGTCATTGCTGCTTGTTGGAGCTTGCTGTGCGTAAATTGGCTGCCTCATTTTCCTCATTACAGCAGTAACTACAATTCAATAATTCTTCATTAGCTCTAAACACTTTAGTCATCCTGACATCATGAAAAGCATTTTACGAATGCAAATATTTTTGTGCTTAACCAATGATGAGGCTGCTTGTGTCATAATCCTCACAGCATGAGTGTTTGGCCTGGGGGCTTGGGGAATGTAGCAGCCTTTGCCACGCAGTGTAGGCCTAATTTCTTTTTGAATCATAAAATTGTCATGGCATGGAAAGAAGCCATTCGGCCATGATGTCACTCCCGCTACTACATTCTTTCTCCATAGCCCTGCCAACTATCCTCTTATAACTGTCTATCCAGTTCTCCTTTAGAGACGCAGACTGAGACTATTCAAATTCAACTTGAAGTTTATTGCCAACCAACCATATACGATACTGTGCAAACGTCTCCGGCACACCCATATTTGCACAGTTCTGTATATGTATACAGGCAAACAAAGCAACGTTCCTTCAGACCAAGGTGCACAGTGCGCTGCATATAACTCACACACAACACATGAAGTAATATTACCACAAATATTACCCATGAGGTACGGTAATGTTACAGCTATATCTGAGAGCTTGGTCAGGCCCCACTTGGAGTACTGTGTTTATTTCTGGTCACCTCGCTACCGATGTGGATACTATAGAGAGTGCAGAGGAGAGTTACAAGGATGTTGCCTGGATCAGAGGGTGTACCGTATGAGAATAGATTGAGTGTACTTGGCCTTTTCTCCTTGGAGCAATGGAGGATGAGAGGTGACCTGATAGAGGTGTATAAGATGATGAGGGGCATTGATCATGTGGATAGTCAGAGGCTTTTTCCCGGGGCTGAAATGGCTGTCATGGGGGTGGGGGGGGCATAGGTTTAAGGTGCTTGGAAATAGGCACCGAGGGAATGTCAGGGGTAAGTTTTTCCACATAGAGAGTAGTGAGTGAGTGGAATGGGCTGTTGGCAATGGTGGTAAAGGCAGATATGATAGGGTCTTTTAGGAGACTCTTGGATAGGTACATGGAGCTTAGAAGAATAGAGGGCTGTACGCTAGGTAACTCTAGAGAGTTTCTAGAGTAGCTTACATGGTCGGCACAACATTGTGGACCGAAGGGCCTCTAATGTGCTGTAAGTTTCTATGTTCTATGTTCTAAGCAAATAAATTTACAAATAATAAATAAACATTCCAGAATACTGATATTAAGCATATTTCCATCAACAAACTAGCAGTGAAGTCCAGGGCATAATCTTGCAGTGTTATGGGTGTTTATTCTCCAGCAACCCAAACCAATAGATTGAAAACAGAACAATTCACCTTGAATTTGTCTGCAGGTCAGAAGGGCAATCTGGACACCGTTATAGAGTCACAAAGTCATAGAATGCTATTGCTCAGAAACAGGCCCTTCGGCCCATTTAGTCTGTGCTAAACTGCTGCTTCCGGGAACAAGTTTGAGCGATCCTGTACGGATGGCATGATTCTGGTGTTGCCTTGCTGGCCACTCAGATGGGCAGATTTGGACCCTTCTGCAGACCTTTGACTCGATTTCCCTACAGTCTGCAGACTGTACCCTACAGACTGGTGTGTTTAAATGCCAAGGCAGTGACATCATTGTAGTCCAGCACCTTCCTCTGTAAACTAGAGAAAAAGTGTTACGCAGAGCAAGTTACCATGACAACAGCTGCACTTAGAGCATCCTTCATGTGTCTGATATTTCAGCTTTTAGTGGGAGCATAAAAAAAAGGGATCTCAAAGCTGAATAACTGCTTCCTCCTTGAGCGTACAGCATTGTTCTACAAAATTAGAAGCAGCAGTGGTCTTTGTGGAGTACGTATTTTGGCCCTACTCTGAATACTTTTCCAGGTTAACTCTTACTTATCGCCCCAGAGCTGAGGAAAGTCTGCACTGACTGTCATTGTTAATTAGTAAGAACCCTAATATGTTTATGTCATGTTTAGTCTGTCTCAGTGTGCTGTATTCACTGGGACCCTTCTTAGAGAGTGAGCGCTTGTACACAGTCCCTTGTAGTATTCCTAGCCTGCTGCATATTTTCAACATTTTCACTTTAGATTTCAGACTTCCAGCACTTTGTTTCCCTTTCCTTTTAGGTGCCTGGCCACAGCTGCCACGGGTGACACAAAGTTCTGGCAGGATCCTTCAAAGAATGGCACAGTACCCGACTGGGAATGATGGATCAGTGAGCTGAAAGGAGACAGAGGCCAACGGGAATGGTGAGGTGGATGGCAGGAGTAATATGAATCCCAGTGGGAATGACAGGTGGCTGTGCAATACTTAGCAGGTAGAGTGCAAAGGCCACTGGGTGGGAACGGCAGGTATTCCCAAGGGGAAAAAAAAATCTCAAGAATGTCAGAAACAGAATTAGAAACAAGAGAAAATCTGCAGATGCTGGAAATCCAATCAACACACACAAAATGCTGGAGGAACTCAGCAGGCCAGGCAGCATCTATAGAAAAGAGTACAATCGACGTTTCAGGCCAAGACCCTTTGGCAAGACTGCAGTAAAAATAAAGTGGGGGTGAGGAGAGAGAGAAAAACACAAGGTGATAGGTGAAACCTGAAAGCGGAGGGGATGAAGCAAAGAGCTGGGAGGTCAATTGGTAAAAGAGTCGGAAGGCTGTGGAAGAAAGAAAAGGGGGGAAGAGCACCAGAGGGATGAGCAATGAGATAAGGTGAGAGAGTGAAAAGGGGATGGGAAATGATGAAGGAGAGAGGTGGGCTCATAACCAGGAGTTCAAGAAATCGATGTTCATGCCATCAGGTTGGAGGCTACCCAAAATGGAATATAAGGAGTTGCTCCTCCAACCTAACTGTGACCTTATTAGAACAGTGGAGAAGGTCGTGGATAGACCTATCGGAATAGGAATGTGAAGTGGAATTAACATGGGCAGCCACTGGGAGATCCCACTTTTTCTGGTGGATGGAGCGTAGTTCCTCTTTTGAAATTGTCTCCCAATCTACATCGGGTCTCACCGATATACAGGAGACCACACCGGGAGCATCGGACACAGTATATGACGCCAACAGACTCACAGATGAAGTGTTGCCTCACCTGGAGGGACTCTTTAGGGTCACGGATGGTAGTGAGGGAGGAGCGTAGGGACAGGTGTAGCAATTGTTCCGCTTGCAAGGGTAAGTGCCAGGAAGGAGATCAGTGTGGAGTCATATAGAGAGCGATCCCTGTAGAAAGCAGAGTATGGGGGGGGGGGGGGGGGGGAGGGAAAGGCTTGCTGGGTGGTGGGATCCTGTTGGAGATGGCAGAAGTTTTGGAGAATTATGTGCTGGACACAGAGGCTGGTGGGGTGGTGGGTAAGGACATTCTCTTCGTGACTATATATATATATGTACACATATATGTATATATGTATGTGTATGTATGTACATATATATATATATATATACACACTTATTTTAATCTGTAGGTTTTTTATTATTTATTTTCTTTCTTATTTATTTATTAAATAAGTAATGCAAAAAGAGAGGGAAAATCTACTGAAGGAGTGTTCATGTGTTCATTGACCATCCAGAATTCTGATGGCAGAAGAGAAGGGGAAGAAGCTGTTCTGGAAAGGTTGCGTGTCATCTGGCTCCTTGATGGTAGCAATGAGAAGAGGGCGTATCCTGGGAGATGGGGATTCTTAATGATGGATTCCGCCTTTTTGAAGCTGTCCTAGATGCTGGGGAGGCATATGCCCTTGATAGAGCTGGCTGGGTTTACAACTTTCTGCAGTGTTTTTTGATCCTGCGCAGTGGCCCCTCTGTACCTGATGGTGATAACACCCGTTAGAATGCTCTCCACGGTACATCTTTAGGAGCATGCAAGTCCCTTTGATGACACACCAACTCTTCTCAAACTCCTAAAGGAATATAGCCACGGCCATATCTTCTTTGTAATTGCATCAAATTTTGGACTCAGGATGGGTCCTCAGAGATGTTGACATCCAGTAACTTAAAACTGCTCACCCTTGCCTCGAGAAGGACTGGTATATGTTACCTCAACTTTCCCTTTCTGACGTCCACAATCATTTCCTTGGTCTTACTGTCAATGAGTGCTTAATTTGTCTTCTTTTGCACATTGGTTGTTAGACAGACTGTTCGTGTGTCATTTTTCATGATTCTTTTGTATTTTTTCTACTGTGAAGCTTACAAGAAAGTAAATCTTGGGATAGTATATGGTGACATATATCTACTTTGATAATAAGTTTACTTCGAACTTTGAACTTTGCGATGGTTACCCTGGTGACCAATAATATTTGCAGGTTGTGCTATACGTGAGCTCCTGTAATCTCTATAATAATGTGCATTTTAACTAGCAGAGCTGCTATCAGTAAAACAACATAGCTTCGTGGCCACAGCGGCTTTTAGAGACCAAAATCTTGCAATTCAATAATTTTACTCAAATAGAGAGGGAAAAATTACTGTTGGAAAAGTGAACTGATTGTCGAAAACAAGAGCAAAGAATCATTCATAGTAATTTCCAAGCCTAAGCACAATCACTTCAGAAACTGATGACCAACGGGTTCCGATCATGCGGAATTTGCAGTCCCAGCAACTGCAACGTATCCGAAGGATAAAGGGAGTTGAGCTATTTACTGTTACACCTGGCAAGCATTAAGTGTACTGAAATTAACCACACTGGGAATGCCTACCGTCTGATAGAATTAATATGTCACCCTAGCTGTGAACATTAACTAAACCAGGGTAATTCAGTTACATCAGTAAATATGAACAAGGTTAAAATAGCATAACCTCCAACTCCACTGATTCATTTCTTAACACCAAGTGGATCTTACATTTCACAACCATTAATCAGCTTTCAACTATGTGGCAATGATATCCATTTAATCTCAAACATGTACAAAATGCTTCTGCAAGATCAGACAAGTAAATCTAAGAATTTAACGCCCAGAAGAAGACCATTCCATCCATTGTGCTTCTGATGATTAGTCTTCAACTAAACAGTAATTTTATTAAACAGTGGAGAAGTCTTAGACTGAGCGGCTGGCTCCTGCTCCCAAGTTTTGTGATTGTGCGGCAAATTTCCATATAATTTCCATACTGTTTCCATATAAAAATCCCCCAGATGTTTATTTGCTGATTCATTTTATCTCTGAGTGAAATCATCTTGATGTCAAATAAGAGCGCAGCTTTTGCTCATATGAGATAAATGATGATATGTTATAGAACTGCACAACTCAGTCCACAATGTGGAAAGATACATCTTTATTCCATTTAGGAGGTACAGGTCAAAATAGGCAGAAAGCCAAAAAAACTGTGGAAGCTGAAATATCCCAATAAACTGCGAAGTGGCTTTAACTTTACATGTTAGCTCCAGAGATACTGCCTCATTTTTAATTCAAAATAGTAGAGAATTTCAGTAGAAGCTCTTATGTACAGTTATAGGGCCGTAAGTTGTTAGTGTAACACTTTAAAACATCAGCTATAAGACTAGGGTTTGATTTCCTCTGCTGTCTTTCTTCTGCCACTTCGGTTTCCTCCAGGTGTTCTGGTTTCCTCTCACATTCCAGAGTTAAGGTAAGTGAGTTGTGGGCATGCTACGTCGGCGCAGGAGGCTTGGCAACACTTTGGGACAGCTCAGCGCAAACCTTGCAGATTTGACTTGACGCAAATGACGCATTTCACTGTATGCCTCAATGTACAAAGGATAAATAACACTAATCCTTGTAGAACAGATATTCGGAAATAGTGTATCACAAAAGACTGCACAATACAAGAAAAGATTTCTAGACAGGGCAGGGTAATGATGTCGGTTATTATGAATGGTAACTCTGCTTCTCTTTCTGAAGGTGAGCATTTTCATCATTGTTTTTATCTCAGGTTTCCAATATCTGTGGTTATTTTTATTTCCATGAAATCATTTCAGTCACTAATATGCGGCAGGAATAAAGCCATTGAACTTCCATATGCTTGTTTACCTTGAGGAAAGGAGTTGATATAGAGGCCAGTTCAGACCCAATTATCATTGGAGGCAACAAGGATGTAAAGATCACATACTCTCTGAGAAGCTTTTATTAGTCTAACAGATCTTCTGTCAGTGTGAGTGTGCTCCTTGTACCTGGGCCACAGTGTCGGAAAAGCAGCCAGTTAGCACTGAGCTGTTGATCACCCAGTGGCAAGTGAAATAAGATACAGTACATGCATGGGAATGTCTAGTCAGGACAGGCTTTCAGATCAGAATCAGAATCACGACACTATGTCATAAAATATGATGTTTCACAACAGCCATACAGTGCAATACATACATTTGCTGTAAATTACAATGAAAAATATAACAAGTAAATATATAGTGCAAAAAGAGAGCAAAATAGTGCTCATGGGTTCGTGAACCGTTCAGAAATCTGACAGCAGAGGGAAAAATGCTATTCCTAAATCATCGAGTGGGTGTATTCAGGGCCCTGCACCTTCCCTGTGATGTACTAATGAGAAGACGGCGTGTCCTGCATGGTGGGGTCATTAATGATGGGTGCTACTTCTTTGAGCCATTGGCATTTGAAGATGTCCTTGACGGTGGGGAGGCTAGTGCCCGTGATGGAGCTGAATGAAGCTAGAATCCTCTGCAGCTCTCCCAGTCAAGGCATCCTCCATAACAGACAGTGATGTAACCAGTCGGAGTGCTCCCCATGGCACACAGGGAGAAATTTGCTATCCTTGGTGACATGCTAAATCTTCTCAAACTCCTAATGAAATATATCTGCTGGTGCACCCTCTTCGTAATTGCATCAATAGGTTGAGCCCAGGATGGATCTGAAATGCTGATACCCAGGATCTGGAAGTTGCTCACCCTTCCACTGCTGACTCCTCGAAGAAGGCTGGCGTTGATGCACCATCAATAAATCTCTGAGACGGGAGGCGAGATATTGGCTTTTATTGACTGGAAGAAAGAACAAGCAGCAATTGACCACCATGCTACATCCTGGAGACTGAGAGGCAGGGCTCAGGCCCCAATCGCCTTTATACCGGGGTCTGTGGGAGGAGCCACAGGAGCAGTCAGCGGGTGGGGGGTGCGTGGCCAGACAGGTATATATAGTTCACCACAGGCGTGTAATCTCCTAGTTTCCCATTTTTGAAGACCACATCCAATTATTTGGTTTTAGTTTTGATGAATGCAAGGTTGTTGTTGCAATACCACTCAACCTACCTCACTCCTGCATGCCTCCTCGTCTCCATTTAGTCATGCGGCTCAGTCCTTTCCACAAAACAAACTCAACATCTAAGCTATGGCTTTATTGTAACCAGATGTAATAGTGATTCATTATGACATAAAGGGTTAAAAATGGAGTATGAGAAGGAAAATTAAAATCCAAGTAGTCGCAGACAAGTTTCTCACTTTATCTTGGTGCATATAAACATATAACAATTACAGCATGGAAACAGGCCATCTCGGCCATTCTAGTCCATGCCGATCGCTTATTCTACTCTCACCTAGTCCCACCGACCTGCACTCAGCCCATAACCCTCCCTTCCTTTCCTGTCCATATATCTATCCAATTTTTTTTTTTAAATGACAATATTGAACCTGCCTCTACCACTTCTACTGGAAGCTTGTTCCACATGTGACAATAATAAACCCATTTCAATTCCGTTTTGATTGGAAGTTGTAGAGGGTTAGTTGATTCATTTTTGGGATCCAGACAATATCTATCATCCTTCTGGATTTGCCTTGAGAAGGAGGTGGAGAGCTGCCCTCTTCAATCTCAGCATTTCTGAAGGCAATAACATAGTACTGTTGGGTTCATAGTTTCAGGATTTAGCTCAAAGGTCACTGAAAGAACAGTGATAAATTTTCAAGACAGGATTTCACATAACTTGGAGGAAAACTTGTAGCGGTGTTCCCATGTAGAGTCATAGAGTACTGTAGCAGGTCCGTCAGTCCATCTAGTCTATGCTGATCTGGTCTTCAGTCTAATCCTAACTGCCTGCATCCAAAAATATCTCCCCATACTCCTCTTATCCACCTATCTAGCCAAACTTCTCTTGAATGTTATAACTGAACCCACATCTACCACTTCCGCTGGCAGCTTGTGCCACACTCACACAACCATTTGATTGAAGAAGTTGCTCTTCAAGTTTCCTTAAATATTTTACCTTTCATCCTAAACTTCTCACCTGCTATTCCAGTCTCACCTGCCTGTAGTTTTTATCCTTCTTGCTAACATATACTGTTACATACATTGGCAAGCATGAAGCCACAGGAGAATAAGAATGCCTGTATAAAACACCTTGCCTGTGACAGAAATCATAGATTGTGTCACAGCAGATTAACTGGACTCTGAAAACTCACACTTGTTCCTTAATTACATATTATTTAGTTGTGCACAAAAAGAACACCAAGGCCCCTGTCACCAAACTGTTCTGAAGTACGAACAACAAAATGCCATTTTTACACAGAAGTGACACACAGGATACAGATATTGCCCAACTGGGTATGTTCAGATTCCTTATTTGCTGCATAATCAATCACCAATCACACTATGATGATAGTTATTAATAGCCAATAGAATCTTCATGTTAACAGCTAATAATGCTTTGGAATTCGTAGAGTAACTGACAAACAGTAAGTTCACTCAAGAATCATTTGTTTGCACCCTTACCTTGTTTTGATATCCCAAGTAGCTCAGATCCACTGTATTGCAAAGATCTTTAAAGACCTCACCTGCCTGGGCTGACTGCACACTGTTTATAAATTATCTTTGCCTGAAATTATCCTAACCCTTGTCTTCCTACAACTTCCGCAGGTGGACTCCATTTTGACGTGTGCAAGGAATCAATGGCTTGAAATTTAACCGCAGTAATGGGCATTATATACCTGCATAACTGCTTTCCCGTGGGAATCAGTAAACGATTGAGGAATAAGTCTGCCATTTGTTCTCAGTCAGCAGAGCCTCTTTATGGAATGTAATGTATGACATAGTTCAGAATGACCTGAAGAAACAAATGCAGGAAAACTCCATAGTGTGTAAGGTCACCTTTCAATGTTAAGAGTTGTAGAGTGATACAGCCCAGGAATAGGTCCATTAGCCCACTGTACCACTGCTCATTGTACCCATCTACACAGTCTTATTTATCTGTATTAAAATCATAACATCTATGCCTTTGTGATTCAAATGCTTGTCTAGTTTCATCTTAAATGTGCAGAAAGACATTTTCTACCATGCCTTGTTATTCCTTCTTGAGATCATTCTGTCATCATTGTGACGATCAGTCGAGCTATCTCCTCACATGATGAACATATTTTCATAGATGCAAATGCTGAGTAAATGCCAGTGTTTGACAATGTTACCATCCTTTGAAAGACATCATCCCAGCAGCCTCCTTTAAAGCCAACCAGTATGTCTAATCACTCTGTTTGTAGTGTTCTCGCTCGGCGTGTAAGATAACGCTGAACTAAACACTGAGATAAACCTTTATCAATGACGACAGGATCACAGTAAGATTAACCGTTTACTGTTCACTCTTCCACATTAACGTATGGTGAAAACTGTTGATAAAACAAGATTTGTACAGCACTTGTTTCCTTCTTGATATTACAATTACATTGTAAATACTTGCAAATTAAAACTACAACAACTACATTACATTAAAGTGCAGCATACAGTCAGAATCTACCTATGCCATTGACTGCTTTAAATACACTTCAACGCAAACTATCCGCAACTCCTTAACTAACGAAAACATAAACATTATCGACCGTTGTTACTTTTAACAGGATCGGCGTTAACATTTTAATTCAACATATCGATTATCTCATAACTCACAGCGTTGCCTTTACTATGTTTCTGGTGCGTAGAGAGAAAACGCTGCTGCTGCTTGCGCTCGCTCATGTCTCGACCCCCCCCCCCCCCCTTCCCGTTTCTCCAAACTGGTATTTTCCCACAGGACACGGCGAAACCGGATGTGACGTCATCGCATGCCGTGATATCTCACAGACAATGAATTTACGTTAAACAATCCTAACTAACTATAATGCTAACAAACGAATTACTAAGCAAAAATATTATCAACTAAATAACTGCCATAAAGGCAACACACTGTTCAATACCATACCTTGTGAAGAATCCTAGTAGTGCATGTGCAAAAGAAACATTCAAGCACCATTGATATAACCTCAGATGCAAAATCAAAAATCTACATGACAGAGTATCAAGTATGAAGTGAAATTCCAGGAATATTTCATGATACCGATATTATAGCCTTGAGTGTTGGTGGGATACAACAATTTGCAGCTCGTGAGCTCTTCGGGCACTTGCAACTTTCCACATTATACTCTTTTATCTGTTTTTATAAATATTGTATCACATCGAAGCATTCTGCAGAGAAGATATTCAGAACTGTTTTGAGTTTATAGCTCAAATCCTCTGAAGAAAGTGAATAATGGATGAATAATGGAAATCTGTACACTGTTGCAGGTTGAGGGATGCACATTTAACAAATGTTGAGCTTAGATCCTGAATAAAAAGAGTATCTCCGGTGTGCAGAGGGCAGGAGTTTAATGTTATCATATATCATGTAATATCCAGGTTGGCATGCCTGCATTAGAGAAGTGAAGGGCTATGGTATTCCTGGAGATGATGCTTTACAGAGGCTACTCCTACTGAACAACTTCACTCTCCTCATCACTGAACTGTTCCCACGACCTATGGACTCACTTTCAAGTACTTTTTATCTCATGTTTTCAATATTTATTACTTTTTTGTATATTTTTATTTTTTCCTCAGCTCAAGCTGGTAAAACCTGAGGTGTGGGCACACCTCAATTGCTAGGAACTTTGGACTACCCCAGGGACTTTAGTATTGTGGCTTTCTGGAGATTTACATGGATATTGCTGTGCAGCACTATTGTTTAATGCTATTGTGTAGTGACTTTGGGATGATACCAGCTACTATTGGGACAATGTCTATAACATTCGTGTTTCATTCTTTCAATTTCCTCTTTTAATTCAGCTTATTTCTGGTGTTGTTCACCTACTGATTTCTGTATATTATGAGTGTTTGGAATGGTTGTATCTATTCATCAAGTTGTTTCTGCGTGTTTATCCTATAATATACCTAGATGGTTATTATGAATTGTCCTATTCTTAGTAACGGATCAGTCATAATATAATTTGTAGGACTCTGACTCTTAAACTGGAATCAGCTTGTGTTTCTAGCAGGGCATGATGTCTTTTATGAGTTTGTATTTTAAAACAAGGTTTTGGTGAATGACGTTTGCCACTTGATTGAGGCTGTGTAAGTGATCAGATTGAGTTAAACTGCTGCAGGATCCTGTAATGTGTGGATTGTTTGTGGTTTCTCTTGGCATTTTCATGTACTTATCATCTTGAATTTATGATGATGATGATCATCATCATTATTAGTGTTTGTATTTGTAATTTGTTTCCTTTGCACATTGTCTGCGTGCCCATCCTGCTGGGGGTGGTCTTGATTCTATTGTGTTTCTTTATTTATTGTGAATGTCCACAATAGAATGTATCTCAGTGTTGTATATGATGACATATATGTACTTTGATAATATATTTACTTTGTACACTGACATGTTCAATTGGATAGAATCACCACATGTTATTGTTTGAAAAAATACATAGGGTGGCACAGTGGAACAGCTGGTAGAGCCACTACTCACCACTCCAGAGACCCATGTCCAATCATGACCTCTAGTACTGTTACTATGGAGTTTGCGTGTTCTGCTTCTGATCATGTGGGTTTCCGCCCGGTGCTCAGATTTCCTCTCACATCCCAAATACGCAAAGGGTGGTGGCAGATAAACTATCTATCATAAAATCATCCCTAGTGAGAATAATAGAATCCGTAGTGAGTTGGTGAGAATGTGGGAAGAATAAAGGTTAGGATTAATGTGAAATGAGAGTAAATGAATGGTGCGGACACAATATGCTAAAAGGCCATTATGTGTCTCTATGATTCCACAGCCTTGTACAATTCTCCCATATAGAAAATTTCTCCCTCATTATATTTGTTTGACCAAGCAGTCTGATTTGGCATGGCATCCTAGAAGTTACACAGGGCTTGTGAGATCTTGATAGTATGAGGGTAATTGGAATTGGAATTGGTTTATTATTGTTGCATATACTGAGATAGAGTGCAAAGCTTGACTTGTATACTGTTCATACAGATCTGATCATTATACAGTGCAGTGTGATAGTAAAAGGAAAAACAATAAGAGAAAACAGAATAAAGTGCAACAGTTACAGTGGAAGTGCAGAGATAATAAGGTGCAAGGTTGTGAGGTAAAAAGTCTTTCTTATCAGACTAGGAAAATCATTCAATAGCCTTATAACAGTGGGATAGAGATTGTCCTAGAGCCTGGTAGTGCATGCTTTCAGACTTTTTAAAAATCTTCTTCCCAATGGGAGAACAGATATTAATGGGCTGAGCTGTGTCATGGTCAAAGCAGTTGCCAAATGAAGCCAGGATGCATTGATAAAAATGGTAAAGGTTGATGGAGACACGCTAATGTTCTTTAGTCTCCTGAGGAAGTAGTGGCATTAGGAGGTTTCTTGGTCATGTAGTTGGACCAGGACAGGGCAGACTATGTTCATTCCATAAACTTCATGCTGTCAACCTCAGCATGATTGATGAAGACAGATTGATTGACATGAACCACTCCCCTTTCTGAGGTCAGTGACAAGTTGATTGCTTTGCTGAGGAAGACTCACAACAAAAGTTAAAAGGAAGTGAAAATAAGTTCAGCTTCTCAGGCTGTTTGTTAGCTGACTCTAAGAATTCTCAAGATATCTGAATGGAGTGGTCTATGGGATGTCATCAGGTTGCTATGCAGGCTGTGGATGCATATCTGACCAGATATGAACAACTCTACACAAAAAACACTGCTGATGCCAGAATCTGCAGCAAAAAAAAAACAAATTGCTTGAGGAGCTTAGTGGGTTGAGCGGCATCTGTGGAGGGAGAGGATATGTTGATGTTTCGGATCATGAACAATGGGGCCTTTCATTTACGAGGACTGGAAATGCTGGGTGGAAGATTATAGAGAAAACTACGGTTGCAGAAAGATGTTTTGTTAACAAATTTGACGACACATGCCAGTGATAGTAAACCTGATTCTGATTCAGAAAATTATTAGTCAAGTAGAGGGAGTGAAGATAATTCCATGTAGAACCATATGTGTACAAACTAACCACAAGGAATAATTTTAAAACTGGCTATATACATGAGGGAGAAAGTCACAGATTTTATCTGAACTATAAACACTAATCTAAATCTTATAGGGGCAAATTTCCTTTTTCCGTGTTTAAAATCCATACTGATCAACCATTAAACAGTTAAACCTAATTCTTCTTGGAGGCCTCAAAACCACAGAAGTCAGCAGTTGAAAGGGATCTCATATTGTTGTAATGCTGCGTCAAGGAATATGGACAAGCTTGCTGTGCCCAAAGTTTTCTGTTTTAAAAACATGCTTGAGTATTTAAAGGTTTGTGGAATGACCCTTCTTCATGTTATTTTTTTGCCAAGAACATATTAGAAACAGCTGGAAAAATCCAAAGGTCTTAAGTAAGGGCTGCATATCCGAAGATCAATTATGTATTCCTGCAACAGCTTTAAGCTCCTACTGCTGCTATTTTAGTGTAATAGTGTTGTCCACACACAGCAAGGAATGATAGAAGATATTTGTTTTCAGGAGGGTCCCTGAAATCCAACTGAGAGTGTTTTGATAGGGTAACTTACATTTGGATGTAATTATGTAACCAAACAACTTCCCTTTGTGATCTGTTAATACCTCTCCAGATTGGAGAAGAACTTTTGACTCAAACCCATATTGTTTCAATCAGAATGTCCTGTCAATACTCAGAAGGTCCAGCAGCATTGGCGGAGAGAGAAACAGATTTAACGTTTCAGGCAGTGAATGCTCCATCAGAATTGGGAGCATCTAGAAATGAAACTAATCTCAAATTGGAAAGAAAGACAAGGTGGGGGATTGGGGGTGGAAAGAACAAAAGATAAGGTGCATGATTGTATGGAGACCAGGAGAAATTGAGTAACACAAATAGTAATGCCAATTAGATGAGGGTGAGGAAGGTACGTCTGAGGGAGGATCACGTGGCAAAGGAATGGCAACTGGAACTTAATTCGGACAAGTGTGAAGTCATGCATGTTGGAAGTTAAACCAGGGCACGACATACATAGTGAATGAGAGCTGTAGAATAACAAGACCTGGAGTAAGTACACGTTTCCCTGAATGAGGTGACAGAGGTGCAGAGGATTGTGAAAAAGGCATATGCTGTGCTTCGCTTCATCAATTGTAGCATTGTCCTGGAGTTGTGATGTCATGTTTAAAGGTCAAAGTAAATGTATTGTCAAAGTATATATATAGATACACACACACACACACACACACACACACACACACACACACAATCACTATATACAACCCTAAGATTCATTGGTAGGCCGGACTTGGAGTATTGTGTGCAGTTCTGGTTGCCATGCTTTAGGAAGCATGTGATTAAGTTAGAAAGAGTGCAGAAGAGATTCACCAGATTCTTGCTGGCACTGGATGCCTTAAGTTCCAAGGAGAGATTTAATCGGATGCAAGTATTTTCCCTAAAGCTTTGGTTCCAAACTTAGGGTCCACAGACCCCTTCCTTAATGGTATTGGTCTATGGCATAAAAAAGATTGGGAACTCCTGCCCTGGAGTGAAGGAGGCTGGAATGACCATACCCAGCTTTATCAAATTATGAGGGTCATTAGCAAAGTGGATGATCATAGACATTCCCAGTGTAGAAGAATCTGAAGCTCGGTACGAGGTGAGAGGGGAAAGATTTAAAGGGGATCTTAGGGGCAAGTTTTTCCTATAGAGGCTGATGGCTATATGGAATGAGCTGCCAGAGGAAGTGTTACAATTGCAATATTTAAAAGACACATGGAGAGGTACCTAGATAGGAAAGATTTAGGGGGATAGAGGCCAAAAGCAAGGAAATGGGGCTAGCTCAGGGAGGTAAAGTTCTGATGAAAGGCCTGTTTGCATGCTGTTTAACTCCATGGCTCTAAACAGGAAATGACAAATGATGTCTGGAGTCATGGATGACGAGAGAAATGATGAATGCTGCAAATATATTCCTTCCCCTAAAACTCATCAATGTTCTATATTTCTATTCCTTCTGGCAGTGGGTTCCACATTCTGTTTTCTTAGTAAAAACTTTCCTGTGGATTTCTTTAATAGGGTTTGGTAAGGGAATCTGTAATTGGATACAACTGCTCTACACAGACGGCAGTAGTCCGGTCTAAATTAATGGTTGAAAAATGGAAAATTTCCCAGTCTGAGTGGAGTCAGGCAAAGCTGCCCTTCTCCTCGCTTTTGTTGTATATTGAGCCTTTTACAGAATTCATCAGAAAGGACATGGGCATTAGTGGGGTAATGAGCCTAAGTAGCAGAGGCACCCAGGGCAGAGCATCCCTGTAGCTGACTTTGCTATCTTCTGATTGGACCTATTGTTGTTCTGCTGTTTTATGAGCATCTCCAGCAGCTCCATCATGGACACTAGCCTCCCCAGCATCAAAGAATCTTCAGAAACCTCAAAAATGCACTCTTCATCATTAAGGACCCCCTTCGCCCAAGACACGTTACCTTCTCATTACTACTATCAGGGAGGAGGTACAGGAGCCTGAAGACTTGCTGAATGTTTAAGGAACAGCTTTTTCCCTTCCACCATATGATTTGTAAACAGATAATGAACTAACTCCATGAACACTATGACACCATTTTTGCTCTGATTTTGTATTACTTATTTAATCATTTTAAAGTATATGTTGTTGTAATTTATAGTATTTTTGTATATTGCATTGTACTGCAGCTGCAAACAGTAAGTTTCACAGCATATGTCAATAATATGAAACCTAATTGTGATTGTGATTCTGAATTGACATTGGATATCAGGGTCAATCATTTGACAACAGGAGTAGCTAATCCTTTATTTCCTTCACCATCAGGTCCAATTACTGGAAAATGCAGGGAATCTGGTTCAGAAGAACTGGGGCATGGAGTAGGCAGAGTTTGCAGCCAGGATGAAGCAGAGATTGAGAATGTGGGAATGGTGCTTCTTCTTCATAACCTGAAACCACCAATTCATCAGGCGCAGGATGCTCGGGTTTTTGCCTCATGTGGTGCATATGCGACCCAGATCTCAGTCCTGCACTGCGGTAAGCAGCTGCGCTGACATCCTTTTTATCTGGAGATTCACAATGGTTTGTGGTTGCAGGGAGGGAAAATGCATCCTCTCTGGCCTTTGTCCTGATGACCACTTCTAAGTGCATCTGCAGCAGTTTCACTGCACTTTGGAGCAACATTCTGCTTGGCAAACTTAGTTCATCCAGCAGATTGTTTCTGATCCAAATCCCAACACCTGCACTCTCTTGGTCTATGTTATACCTGGATATGCAAGCTAAAGTGCCATTATGTTCTAACTCTCCCCAGTGTTGCAAAGAATAAGGTTTTATAAGATTACCTTTATATGTCACATGATCATTGGAACATATAGTGAAGTGCGTCATTTGTGTTAAGTCAAATCAGTGAAGATTTTGCTGCGGTCAGCGTGCAAGTGTTGCCGCACCTCCGATGTCAACATAGCATGCTTACAACTCACTAAACCTGGCCAAACGTCTGTCAGAAGAAACAAAAGCTGCCAGAGGAACCCCAAATGGTCACAGGCAGAATGTACAAACTCCTTGCAGAGAGCTTCAGGAATTGAACTCTGAACGGTGAAAGCCGGCAGTGCGAAGTGATACACTAACCGCGACGCTACTGTGCGGTCACTTTTTTAGACTGGACATGTTGTTGTTGAATGTTCCATTCACTGGGACAACACCTTACCTTTGTAGAAAGTTTCTGTCGAGAAACACCTTTGATTTGAAGTTTGTGAGGTCACTGGCTGTGCAAAGGGTCTTTAGGGTCCAATGGAAGAAGGGTATGGTGGATACAAACAGACAATTTGCAAAAGCTTTGAAACGTACAAAGATTTTGCTTGGCTCCCTATCAAATCATCCATACACAGCTGGAGTCCCGATCACTTCCAGCCATGTGTTCGTGATGCAGGTGAGACCATCACCTTCTGGAGTATGTGCTTTTCAGGAAGCCCTGGAGTTTTCTTTGTTGATATTCAGCTCAGGTAGTAATGTTTGTGCTTCTAAATTGCTCTCAGGGTGTACATCATCTGGTGCAAGAACATAATTAGTCTTGTGAAAATCATGCTTTCGTCTGTCTGAAACATGCCAGTCTTCTAATACAAGGAGCTGTCCACAACTGAATCTTACAGATGGGCACATTCCAATTTGCTGGACTATGGGGAGGAGAAGGTAAAAAAGCTGGGTGTGGCCATTACCAAGGCTCCATGGGGAAATGGCGAGGCCTGTGGCTCTTTTCTTGCTCCACGGTGAGGGATGAAACATGGTGCTATAATCTCTCAAGCTCACCACTAATGAAATCTAGTCAGCTCCATTTTAGGTACTAGCCTACAAAGTACGCAGGACATCTTTAGGGAGCGATGTCTCAGAAAGGCAGTGTCCATTATTAAGGACCTCCAGCACCCAGGGCATGCCCTTTTCTCACTGTTACCATCAGTCAGGAGGTGCAGAAGCCTGAAGGCACACACTCATCGATTCAGGAACAGCTTCTTCCCCTCTGCCATCTGATTCCTAAATGGACATTGAAGCTTTGGACACTACTTCATTTCTTTTAATATACGGTATTCTGTTTTACACATTTTAAAAAAATCTCTTCAATACACATAATTGATTTACTTGTTTATTTATTATTATGTTTTATTTTATTTTATTTATTATTATTATGTTTTCTCTCTCTCTGCTAGACTATGTATTGCATGAACTGCTGCTGCTAAGTTAACAAATTTCATGTCACATGCCAGTGATAATAAACCTGATTCCGATTCTGATTTCTGGTATCATAGTTTTAACAACATTTTGCACTTAATCTAATGCAATATTACCTGAACATGCTCAAGGACAGAAACCTAATGGGTTTAGCCTTGGGCCAGGTCCTTAGCCTTCTTTTATGATTGGTGGAGACTGCAAAGTGAAAGGACTTATTATGAAAGGGGCAACAATAATTGAAAAAAAAAGCCTTGTTAATGCCAATAGCTTTTAATGTTAATACATCCTTTGTAGTAGAATTGTTCTTCTCCTGAATAGTTAAAACAGAGATTAAGATGTGAAGCAGACAGGCTTCCTACATTATAATCTAATGTATTAACAGAAAGAATACATCCAGAAAGCAATGCATTGGTTGGCCAAATGGATAATAGCCCCATATCCACGTATAATTATCCAGGCTCTAACCCAATGACCAGCTTTTCTTTAATTAATAATTGTTCTGCAGCTGTAAAGCCCACGAATAAAAGAAAAGAGGTAAATCAATCAAATTATTTGAAAGCCTTTTGTGAATAAAGCAGTTATTCTTGCTAACTGAATATTCAGAAGTCTGAAATAAAGTTTCAAATGAAATAAGAACACAAAATTGTACATGTTTTCATTAGCGCAATTAAACTTGTAGTGAATTGGTCTTTGTGTTATAATTTTTTTTCATTATGCTCATTAAAGTTTTTATTTTACTGCCTCGGCAAATCTTGAAAGCACAGGCTTCACCTGGACACCTATTTCTCCAGCAGGGTGAAAAGGCATTTCAGTCTGGCTCTGTGCAGCTGGCTGAATTTTCCACAATGCCGTCAATTCTAATTACGACTGCAGTGTTTTCCCATTGCACCAATAGTTTTGTTTTATGTGAGGTGATATTCCCAGCACAGCACAGGCCATTCAGATCAAGATTTTCATGCTGGTTAAGCAGCTTGTTCTAGATTTGAAGCTGAGGGACATTCCTTCTGGTGGAAAGTCACAGTTAAAATCAAAGTCAAAGTAGATTTATTATCAAAACAACAGGCTCAAAATGCTGGAGGAACTCAGCAGGTCAGGCAGCATCTATGGAAATTAATAAACAGTCAACAATTTTATGTCAAAGTACATATACGTCACAATATATTGCCTTTAGATCTATTTTCTTGAATATAATAATTACAAAAAATAAAGAAATACGATAGAATTTATGGAAACTATGCATAAACAAAGACTGTCAAACGGCCAGTCTGCAAAAGAATACAAACTATGTGATAGATAGATAAATAAATAAATAACACTGAGAACATGATTAGTAGAGGTATTGGAAGTGAGTCCGTAGGTTCTGGAATCAGTTTGGAGTTGAGGTGAATGAAGATGTCCACTTAGGAGAAACATAATTGAGGGGCAATAAAGTGGACAGCAAATTTGTTCGAAAATGTTGCTTCCTCAGAATTATTTTATGGTTATGATAAACTGCTTGAAGCTGAACAGAAATTTAATTTCAGACTGCTTGTATCACATAGGAAGTTGGAGAAACAAAAATAAACCTTTGATTGAATATAATACATTTAATTGCATGACAGGGTTGATGCTTTGCAATAGTTCATCTCAGCTAAAAATGTCTCTAAAACCTGTCCTGCCAAGCAGCTTCTACCCCGCCTAAGAATATCTAGGCTTGCCTGGACTGGATAGAAAACTTCCCAGCTTACATTGTGGGCAACATTTTAATTGACTTGAATTATGAATTGAAATAACGAATATTGACAATTTTTTAAAAAATGGTGCGCGATAGGGAAATTTCATGGTGACTTTCATGATTAGCAGCCCAAAATCCATAAGGTATAACCAAAAGTGTTCAGGAAGCAAAATCTTTGCTGTCCAGTGTAACTGTTCCTGAACCTGGTCGTGTGGTACCTAATGCCCCTGTAACTCCTCCTGCCCAATGGTACTGGCCAGATGGGAGCATACTTGGTTGGAGGGGGTCCTTGATAATGGATGCTGCTTTCTTGTGGCCGTGCTCCTTGTCAATGTGCTCAGAGGTGGGGAGGGCTTTGCCTGTGATAGACTGGGCTGTACCCACCACTTACAGTGAATCGAGATATTCCTAGGCTTTTGTGTTTCCATACTAGGCCATGATTCAAGAAGTAAGGATATTCTCCCCAGTAAATCTATAGAATTTGTCAAGTGATTTGGATTTTTCCCGCATAGCAAGCTAAACACCATATTCATGATATTTTATTGCAAAACAACTTCCTGCTTAAAATTTAAAACAATATTTCTTTCCATCTAAATTCTCACCAGTTTTATCTGATCAACAAACACTCAAATTCCGTAAAGCAAAAATTCCATAAACGGTCCCATACAATCTACTTCTGGAGTTGAGACTCACTAAACTTTAAGAGAGCCGGTCCTGCCTGATAATGTGGTTAAAACATAAACACCAAGATCATTTCTGTTGTGTCACTGTTGAGTCAATTGTTTGATATTTCAGAGGAACCCAAGAGCAATTACATTACCAAGAGAATCAAACCAAGCCCGGCAGAAAGCAATCAAGTCCAGCATTGTTTTACTGTACATAAAGGGCAACGTTTCAAACTGGACAAGAATAAAGCAGCCTGCTTCTTGCTTTTGATTTGTTTCTACAATTCATGCTTGAGAGGCAACCGACAAGTACATTAAGTGCTGCTAGCTGGACTCTAATCTGCTGATTACATTGTGGTGTGTTTTGGATGTGTGTGTTCTGTGGAGCCACTGTGGTTAATGGAACAATCCTTAGCACTGCACTCTGGGGGCTGATAGTTTAGTAACCAAAGGTGCAATATATTGAGACTGTAAGGTGGATATTATGTTGCTGCACATAGCTAGCCTTTCTTTGTGTAAGGTGTTTGTAAATTCTTCTTGTGACTGCACGGGCTTTCTCCAGATGCTTCGGTTTCCTCCCACATCCAAAAGACGTACAGATTAGGTTTAGCAACTTGTCAGCATTGTCTGTTGGCACTGGAAGTGTGGCAACACTTGATTTGACACAAATGACACATTTCACTGTATGTTTCAAAGTACATGTGACAAATAAAGTTAATCTTTAGAAATAAAGACAGTTTTATCTTTATCTCAAGACTACAACCAATTGCGCTCTATCCTCCACTGACAATGGCCTTGTAAGCACACAGATTTGTCTCTCTTTACCAGACACAGCTGTGCCTCCAACAGCCTACTTCCTAATTTCTATCATTCTCTCTCTAAAACTTCTTCTATTCTGAATTAAGCTCTTTAAAACGTATGCTCAGGTCTATCCCTCCCCACAAGCATCTTGCCAGTCATCCTTCCCACACATCCCCACCCCCAATATTATTTGTAACTACTTGCTGGATTTGCACAGAAACTGCCCTTTAAATATTTGACCACAAGTTAGATCTGTTAATGAAGGAGTACTTTTAATGTGATAACTGCTCCAATGGAATTGGCAAACTCTTTGGTTTAGACAAAGCATAAGATCCCTTAATGTCAGTACTTCTCTTATAAATGCCATATGTTAATTTCTTACTTCATATTTGCATACATAATGGAATAAAGGACACTTAGCCTGAGAGTCGATCGGGACTTAATTTAGAACATGGAAGATTACAGCACAGTACAGGTGTGTCCACAATTTTGTGCCATCCCTTTAACCTACTCTAAGATCAATTTAACCCTTCCCTCCTACATAACTCTCCATCTGCTCCTAACATAATCTTTTATGTATGTCCATTAATCCTCTCTGATTCTCTCGCACCTCACTCACAGTAGGAGAAACTTAAAGCTGACTCCTTAGTAAGGGTCATGCACCAAACTGCATGTTTTTTGGAAGGGTGTGGAAACAAGAAGAGCCAGGGGAAGACGATGCAGTCACAGATTCAATCCCACAGTTGACATCCAAAGCTCGAAGTGAACCCCAGCTGCAGTAGCAATGAGAGCACTGCACTATCAGTAGCTTCACTTTCCCTGTCCAAAACTGAGCTCTCATCTTAGTTCTTATCTTTATTTTTCTTTTCAAAGATTCAATGATTTAATTTAATATCAGAGACCGTATACAGCATACAACCTGAAACTCCTACTCTTCACAGATGTCCACAAAACAAGAAAAACTCCAAATGTTAGAGCCCCAAAGCCCCCTCACACAAGCAGGCCATCAAGCCTCCCTCCACTTGCTGCAGCAAAAGCATCAAGCACACCCCCACCCACCATGCAGCCCCCAAAGAGACTATGATGTAGAGTCCAGCTAAAACTACTGTCCATCCTAACACTTCAACATCTCATTAGAGAAGGAGAGAGTTATCACTTCTGCAACAACGAGAGAGGAAACCAGCAGCTTGCTGCTTCAGTGTTACAATCTACCACGTTGCTTGTCTGAGTTCTCCAAGAACCACCAGACTCTCGTTCACCATCAAAAGAGAGAAGAGAAGAGAGAAAGAGAGAACTCACTCGAGTGCAAGGAGCCTTCTTTCCACAGCAGCATACACTGCCTGCGACGCTTCACTCGATAACATTGTCGAGGAATCGGGTTATCCACAGGGGCCACACCCCAAAGGCACGTCTTCCAGGCCGGGCATGTAAAAATTGAAACACCAAGCCACACGGTGAGTCCCCTTTCCCCATGAAGAACCATAGTTTGAGGAGAAGCTGTAGATCATGGACTTCGACAAGACCCCAGCCACCTTGAAAAGAAAAAAGAGACATGATAAAAGATGAATAAGCTGTTTCACAGATGAAGTGGAAGAAGTCGCCTAGGTCGGCAGAAAGCTTTGGCTCCATCTTTAGCTTTTCTACAATTCCTTGATAATCATTCCTTTTGCTCTCATTTTGTTCCTGCTTCAACTCCAAATCACCCTCCTCCTCAATAATTCTTATCAATCCTTAAATCTAGTCACTGTAGGACAAGATTGATTTATTGGTCACGTTGTTCCCAGAGGGCCCAAAAAGCCTTAAAATCTGCTTTCATTTTTGCCACTCAGCAATACAAAATATTTGAGTTCAAGTATTCTGCCATTTCTTGATCTAGCTAATTTGTTATTTTCAATGTCACTTATATGTAAAGAAAAACAATCACCAGTAAATGTGCAGGATTCCCTAAAGGTTAATTTGTAAGTTGCGTTGGTGGTGAGGAAGGCAAATATGATGTCAGCATTGATTTTGAGAGAAATAGAATATAAAAACACGAATGTAATCCTAGGGTTTTATAAAGCACTCTGAGGCCTCTCACCTGAGTATTATGAGCAGTTTTACATAGAAACATAGAAAATAGGTGCAGGAGTAGGTCATTCTGCCTTTCGAGCCTGCACCGCCATTCAGTATGATCATGGCTGATCATCCAACTCAGAACCCTATACCTGCTTTCTCTCCATACCCCCTATCCCTTTAGCCACAAGGGCCATATCTAACTTCCTCTTAAATATAGCCAATGACCTGGCCTCAAATGTTTCCGGTGGCAGAGAATTCCACAGATTCACCACTCTCTGTGTGAAGAAGTTTATCCTCATCTCGGTCCTAAAAGGCTTCCCCTTTATCCTTAAACTGTGACCCCTCGTTCTGGACTTCCCCAACATCGGAAACAATCTTCCTGCATCTAGCCTGTCCAATCTCTTTAGAATTTTATATGTTTCAATAAGATCCCTCCTCAATCTTCTAAATTCCAGGGAGTAAAAGCCTAGTCGATCCAGTCTTTCTTCATATGAAAGTCCTGCCATCCCAGGAATCAATCTGATGAACCTTCTTTGTACTCCCTCTATGGCAAGAATGTCTTTCCTCAGATTAGGGGACCAAAACTGCACGCAATACTCTAGGTGCGGTCTCACCAAGGCCTTGTACAACTGCAGTACCTCCCTGCTCCTGTACTCAAATCCTTTTGCTATGAAAGCCAACGTACCATTTGCCTTTTTCACCGCCTGCTGTACCTGCATGCCCACCTTCAATGACTGGTGTACAATGACACCCAGGTCTTGTTGCATCTCCCCTTTTCCTAAACGGCCACCATTCAGATAATAATCTGTTTTCCTGTTCTTGCAACCAAAGTGGATAACCTCACATTTATCCACATTAAATTGCATCTGCCATGAATTTGCCCACTCACCTAACCTATCGAAGTCACCCTGCATCCTCTTAGCATCCTCCTCACAGCTAACACCGCCGCCCAGCTTCGTGTCATCCACAAACTTGGAGATGCTGCATTTAATTCCCTTGTCTAAATCATTAATATATATTGTAAACAACTGGGGTCCCAGCACTGAGCCTTGCGGTACCCCACTAGTCACTGCCTGCCATTCTGAAAAGGTCCCATTTACTCCCACTCTTTGCTTCTTGTCTGCCAACCAATTCTCTATCCACATCAATACCATACCCCCAATACCACGTGCTTTAAGTTTGCACACTAATCTCCTGTGTGGGACCTTGTCAAAAGCCTTTTGAAAATCTAAATATACCACATCTACTGGCTCTCCCCTATCCACTCTACTAGTTACAGCTTCAAACAATTCTATAAGATGCATCAGACATGATTTTCCTTTCACAAATCCATGCTGACTTTGTCAGATGATTTCACCTCTTTCCAAATGTGCTGTTATCACATCTTTGATAACCGACTCTAACATTTTCCCCACCACCGATGTCAGACTAACCAGTCTATAATTCCCCACTTTCTCTCTCCCTCCTTTTTAAAAAGTGGGGTTACATTAGCTCTACTCCAATCCTCAGGAACTAATCCAGAATCTAAGGAGTTTTGAAAAATTATCACTAATGCATCCACAATTTCTTAGGCTACTTCCTTAAGCACTCTGGGATGCAGACCATCTGGCCCTAGGGATTTATCTGCCTTTAATTCCTTCAATTTACCTAACACCACTTCCCTACTAACATGTATTTCCCTCAGTTCCTCCATCTCACTAGACCCTCGGTCCCTTACTATTTCCAGAAGATTATTTATGTCCTCCTTTTGGGTCCCTTATCTAAGAAAGCATGTGCTGACATTGGAGATGATTCAAAGGATGTTCACAATAATTATTCCAGGATTGAAAGGCTTGTCATACAAGAACTATTTGATGGCTCTGGTCCTGTACTCACTGGAATTCAGAAGAATGGGGGCGATCTCATTGAAACCCATCGAATTTGAAAAGGCCTCAATTGAGTGATTGTGAAGAGAATGTTTCCAATGGTGGGGGAGTCCAGGGCCAGAGGGCACAGCCTCAGAAAAGAAGAACGTCCATTTAGAAAGGAGAGGAGGAGGAATTTCTTTAGCCAGAGGATGGTGAATCTGTGGAATTCATTGCCATAGGTAGCTGTGGAGGCCCAGTAATTGGGTATATTTAAGGCAGAGGTTGATAGATTCTTGATTAATCAGGGCATGAAGGGATACAGGGAGAAGGTAGGAGATTGGACTGAGAGGAAAATTGGATCAGCCATGATAAAATGACTGAGCAGACTCGATGGGCCCAATGGCATAATTCTTCTCCTATATCTTATCGTCTTTGGTCTTATCTATTATTTCAAAGTTCTGAAATGGAATTCAAAATCACAAGCAAAACTTGAACTCTGAAATAAGGGCAGAAATTAAAGGCAGTCAAAAACATAGCTTGCCAGGCAGCATCTGTGGTGGGAGAAACAGACATAAATTTTCAGGTCAGTGAACTTTCGTCTGATCAGCAGGCACATCTGATCAGCATGGCATCAGACTGATGATGCCATTCGATCCAGCTGGCTTGCAGGAGCTGCAGTTGGGGAGGCAACGCACATGGTTAAAATGGCATGATGATCTGTCAAGCACCCCAGGGTTAATAGTACAGAGCCCAGCAGACCGAAGGAACTGAATTAACATCAATACTGCTACTGATGTTAATTGAGTTACTTGGGTCTGCTGCGCTCTGTAATTCCAGCAAACCAAATCCCTGGTGAGGATTTAAAATCCCCCATATTATTCCAGAAAATAAATCAAAAGACATTATGTTTGAATTATGCTCCCTTGACTGTTTTTTTAACAGAAAAGAAGAGGATTTGTGTTGAGTTAAATCTGACTGTACTTTGGGATAACCATCAGAGTTGTGATTACTGCAGGGAATGAGTTGGCAGTGGCAGTTGACATCTCATTGAACAATGTGACCAATAGTCTGTTCCTGATCTGATGAACGGCAACTCCCTGAAACATCACCTCTGTTTCTTTCTCTATTGATGTTGCCTGGCCTGCTGAGTATCCGCCCCTTTTGCAGAATGAAATCCCCAGCATTTCCTGCTTTCAAAGCAAACTTGCTTTTGCTTCCCTCCACGGACCAGAGGTGTTAACTGTCTGACTTTCCACAGTTGCTGCCGAACTGTTACTTTGCCTACTCCCATTGGCCTGCACTGGGCCCTCAACCCTCCATAACCCTCTCATCAAGTAACTATTCAAACTTCTCTTATATGTTGAAATCAAACCCACATCCACCACTTCTGCCAACAGCTCATCCACTTTTTTTTCTCTTATGGTAGAAAGCTCTCAATCAGAATCAGGTTTACTATGATGTGAAATTTGCTGTCTTGTAGCAGTGGTACAGTGTAAGAGATGTATATTACTATAAGTTACAAAAATAATCAGTTCAATAAAGGAATAGTGAAGTAGTGTTCATGATAGAAGTAGCGTTCTGATGGAAGAGGGGAAAATGCTGTTTCTAAAGTGCTGAGTGTGGGTCTTCAGGCTCATACCTGCTACCCACTCGTAGTAATGAGAAGAGCGTATGCCCCAGATTGTGAGGTAAATTTGGAAGTTTTGACCCCAGAAGGCTTGTGGAAGTTAACTTACTGGAGGTGGTTAAAGAGGAGGTAGGTAAGGTTTGAGGAATTGAGGGTTACAGGGAAGGAATAGAAGAGTTAAGGTGTGGAGTAGATTAGCTCACAGTCTTTCAGGCCAGGCTCTTACATTTACATCTACTGTTAATTTTGTCTCTTCTTGTGTTCTCTATGATGCAATAGTGGGACAAAATTGTTGTCACATTGCTTAAGTTGCAAATTTCTGTGTCCTTAATCCTCCTGTGAGAAAATGGTGGTGAACAGAGATAACTCAGTTTGAATAAATTACAGCTAAAATCCACATCTTTATGTCTTAGGGCCTGTGATGAACATGGGATAAAAAGGGATGGGTAGGTGCAGAGACAGAAATCACCCAAACTGCTCCTTACAGACTTTTAAATGCCTGTATAGAATTAAAGTTCCCAGGTTCAAGTAAAGTTCAAAGCTCAATGTAAAGTGTGCATATGTCACCATATAATGCCATGAAATTCATTTACTTACAGACATTCTCTGAATAAAGAAATACAACCATCAATGAAAATCTACACACGAAAAAGACTCAGAAAGAACCAGTGGTGCAAAGGAAGATAAACTGTGCAAATACAGGAAAAGATAATAAATAAATAAATAAATAATACTGGGATCGTGAGTTGTAGGGTCCTTGAAAGTGAGTCCATAGGTCATGGATTCATCCATCAACTCTCAGAATCTATCCTTGCACAGCAATGCTTTGCTTTATCTGAAGCAACGATTTCCAATGACAGAACAGGCTGGTGCCTAGTTGAACAGCTCTATAAACACAGTCCCAAGACACTTGTCATCCAGGCTATCTAATTTACCCCAACAGGACTCACAGGGATTGAAGGAGAGAAAAAAAAGATGACATGGCAAACAATTATATTTTAACACTCTATTTATAACAGCCCCTTTTTCAGATTATTGCTCCACTCATTGCTGTAACCTTAGCGATGAACCAAGGGAACAAGCAGTAAAATCAGACAGTACTCTGAGGCACATGAAAAGGAAGGAAAAAAATATCCTGAAGATGTGACATTTACAAACAGAGTGACTGGGGGACAAATTCTGACTGGCTCACTTTAATTTATCAATGTCAATAGAATGGTAAAAAAAACAGAGTAGACATACATTTTAATTGAAAATAATTCAGATTAAATCACCATAGTTTGACATTTTTGAGATGGGAACTTCATCTTTTAAAGAGTGCAGCCAGGATTGCTTGTTCATCACAAACTCTAATCTGAGAACACATCTTAATTGCATGTTATCACCTCCTAATTGCTTCTACATTATATTAAACAGTCTGCTAATTACCAGACTGATCGTGGTGTAAATAGCTGGAGGCACAGGCTGATATGCAGCTGAAGGAACACTTACGGCCAAATGGAGCCATCACTAAAAGTGGGGAATAACCAGTAAAACTCTTTTCCACTGGTGAGGTAAAGAAGGGCAGTAGGGATGAAAGGGTGGGGATGGGGCAAGGGAAGACAGTAATCTGGATAAAGTGATTTTTCTTCACAGATAATCCATTAATTTCCTTGTTCCAGTAGCCTGGCATTCCCTGGAGTGGCGGGAGCCTTCTCTCTGCTGCTGTCACTGATCCAGTGCCCGAGGACCTAGACTGTAGTGATGCTCACACTAGCACAATGCTCAGGTGGAGACCAGTAATAGACATGCACAGCGACAGCTGGAGTTGTACTCTGCAGCTGAATCTGAGGACCTTTGAGAAAATCGCATCGCTGCGAGCTGTCTGCCTGTGTAGGTTTGGAGGATTTTTTTTGTGTGTTGTCACTCCAGCACTATGCCTAATGACTGCTGTGAGGCCAGCCTGGTTTGATTCCTAATGCCACTCTCTCTCTCTCTCCCTGTCTGTCTCTCATAAACACAAGAAATTCTGCAGATGCTGGAACTCCAGAGCAACACATACAAACTGCTGGAGGAACTCAGCAGGTCAGGCAGCGTCTATGGAGATGAATAAACAGTTGACGTTTCTGGCTGAGACCCTTCATCAGGAAGTTGCTGTGTGTTGCTCTGCCTTCTCTCTCTGTCTTTTGTGTCTCTGTCTCTCTTGCTCTCTTTCTCTCAAAAAAAAATCAAAGTACATTTATTGTCAAACTACATGCACCATAGTTGGACATTAGAAGTTTGAATGGAGCTGATTTCAATCAGGTCCACTGACCGAGTAGAAAAAGGCAACGTTGAATTGAGGCATTGTAGTTGAACTTGGACCAGCGAGCAGTCGGCGTTTGGGATTGATTAGCAAGAGCAAATTCAAGGAAGGCAAGGGCAAGCACAGCGGCCAGTGTTGGTGTGGACAGATTTAGAGTGGTCAGCTTGAGGCTTTGGCTCTTTGAGTCCTCAGTCAGAGAAAGCAAAAAAAAAGAAAAACTTTAGGTCAAGTTTTTTTTTCTCCCTTCTCTTCTTTATATCTGCTCAGCTAGGACAGTAGAGATACCAGGCAGGGCAGTTGAGTGCTTTTCTTGTGGGAGACAGGAAGACCTTTGGTGTCCCCGACGACTACAACTGTAAGATGCACATCCAGATGCAGCTTCTAACGATCTGAGTTAAGGAGTTGGAGCTGGAACTGGATAAACTCCAGATAAGTCCCAGGACCTAAGGCAGTGGTGTCAAACTCATTTTAGGTCACGGGCCGGATTGGGCAAACTGCAGCTTCATGCGAGCCGGATCAGTCGGGCGCGTGCGAACGCAGCTTTCATTGCCTCCGTTTTTTCAGCCTGTTCTCATGTGTCTCAGTCTCTGCTATAACTACAAAGTGTTTCACTTCACAAATTCCGTTTCTTATGAAGAAGACTGCTGAGCAAGCATTATTTTTATGAAGACTGCTGAGCAAGCATTATTTTTATTATATTTTATGATTTTTACAATCATAGGCTTCATATCGCCGGGCCATTAATAATTAAAATAATAGGTCTATCTAAAATGATCTCGCGGGCCGGATATAATTGTACGCCGGGCTGGATATGGCCCGCGGGCCTTGAGTTTGACACCTATGACCTAAGGGATATACCCTAGTTTTATTAAAGGCAAGGAATGAGATTGCTGGGGCCTTGACCCATATCTTCATATTCTGTAGCCACAGGCAATGTGCTGGAGGACTGCAGAGTAGCTAATGATCTACCATTGCTCAAAAAGTGAAATTAGGATAATCCTAGTGAGTCTCACAGCATTGGTAGGGAAGTTAATGGAGAGGATTTTTAGTGATATAATTTATGAGTAATTGGTAAGGCATGGCCTAATTAAGAAGAGTCAGCATGACTTTGTGCAGGGTAAGCTTTGTCTTACTAGCTTGATGGAGATTTTTGAGGCAGTAACAAAGGTGACTGATGAAGGTAAAGCTGTGGAAATCGTCAACATGGATTTTACTATGGTGAATGACAAAATCTGTCATGGGAGGCTCATCCAGAAGATGAATGGAATCCATGATAAATTGCTGTTTGGGTTCAAATCTGGCTTGCTGATAGAAAGACTAGTGGTTGATGGGACTTATTCTGCTGGAAGTCTATAATAGGTGCTCTGAAAAGATCAGTTTTGGGAACTTTGCTGGACCTTTGAAATGGATGAAAATAATAAATTGGCAGATGGTATGAAGACTGGAGGTGTTGGGAGTAATAAGACATAAAACATAGAACATTACAGTACAGGCCCTTCAACCCATGATACCTTTTAACCTACTTTAAGATTAATCTAACCCTTCTCTCCTACATAACCCTCCAGTTTCCTATCATTCATGTGTCTACCTATGAGTCTCTTAACTGTCCCTTATATATCTACCCCTGCTATCACCCCTGGCAGGGGCGTTCCACGTACCCACCACTCTCTGTGTAAAAGGAACTTAACTCTGACATTCCCTTATACTTTCCTCCAATCTGACTTGTGGATTATTAATTGAGCATTCATAACAACCGGGAAATTACTGTAAAATCTTTATTTTGCTCTCACTGTTCATTCCCATCCTTTTGATTCACCTGAGTTGAAATCATATTGTGTGACTTTAAAAGCAAAAATGTCAACTTGACCCTATCAAAAATGTTTGTTGATATTTTACCAAAAATTATAACTGTTTCAAGACGAACTTTTGTGATTTTTTAGGTTATTGCCATCCTTGACTTTGTTAATTCAAGTTCAAGTTTATCATCATTCAACTGTATACATGTATACCAACATCTTTCCAGACCAAGGTGCACAGCACAGTATATATAACTCACACACAATACATAAGGTAATGTTACCATTAACCAGTTAAAGTCTGTCCCGAGGCTCATCAGGCCGATGCTTATTTCTGGTTTCCACGGTGTGAAGCGACTGAGAGTACGAGATAGCCCCCAGCATTTTTGCCAGTGCCCATTTTCAGCTGGGTGGACTGGAGTAATGTGTGGTTAAGTGCCTTGCTCAAGGACACACACGCTACCCTGGCTGGGGCTCGAACTCACGACCTTCAGATCGTTAGTCCACTTGGCCACGTGCCACACACTAACCACCACTACCACTAACAAGTTAACAAATAATAAGCTGCATTTACAACACAAGTTAACAAGTAAACAGTGTAATGCTATTGGCACTTCATACATGATAAGACCCAGGGGTGGAGGCAGGGAGTTTGGAAGTCTCATGGTCCGGGGGGAGGAAGCTACTTCCCTTCCTAACACTTCTTGTGCTAATGCTTCTTGCTTGCTACTTCTTGCCTGATGGAAGGAGGTCAAAGGGTTTGTGGAGCAGATGGGAGGGATCATTGGCAATGCTGAAGCCCCCTGTGTAAACAGTGCTTATGAGAAATATCTCTGCTGTGTGGAAGAGAGACCACAACAATCCTCTTCGCTATCCTCATAATCCTTTGTAGTGTCTTGTGGTCAGGTTCCTTGGAATTCCTGTACCAGGTGAGAAAGGACGCTATCAGTGTTGCTCATTCGTAAAAAGAAATGATTAGCATGTTGGGAGCCATGCTTGCTGCAGTCTCCTAAGGAAGTGGAAAATCGGCTGTGCTTTCTTGACTAAAAAGGTGGGGTTGAAGGGCCAGGTGATATTGTCCATTATGCGCACTCCCAGAAACTTGTTGCTCCTAACTCTCTCCACGGAGGAGCTGTTTATGTGCAGTGAGGGTGGTGAGTCTACACCTTCCCAGAATCCACAGCCAACTCTTTGCTCTTGTCTATGTTGAGACTCAAGTTATCGTGATTGCACCACCCTATCAGCCTCTCTACTTCCTCTTTGTACACCATCATGTCGTCATTGTTGGTAAGGCCAGTTGCTGTTGTGTTAACAGCAAACTTGATGATTCAGTTTGAACTGGATCTGGCAGTGCAATCATGGGTCAGCAGCATGAACAGTAGTGGGCTGAGCACACAGCCCTGGTTCCTAATGTGATGGAGCTAGAGATGTCTCTGCCAACATGGACTGACTGTGGCCTTTCTGTCAAGAAGTCCAAGATCCAGTTACAGAGAGAGGTATTGAAACACAAAAAGGACTGTTAATCCACCAGTTTCTGTGGGATAATCGCATTAAAAGCCAAACTGAAGCCGATAAACAGTATCCCAGCATATGAGGCACCATTTTCTAGGTGGGGCAGGATAGAGTGGAGTGCAGAGGCTATGACATCATCAATGGAATGTTTTCGGCAATAAGCCAACTGGAGAGGGTCCAATGTAACATCAAGAAGGGATTTATGTGATCCGTAATCAGCCACTCAACAACCTTCATTGTTGTTGAAGTCAGTAACACTGGATGATAGTTGTTAAGACAGACAGACAGACATACTTTATTGATCCCGAGGGAAATTGGGTTTCGTTACAGTCGCACCAACCAAGAATAGTGTAGAAATATAGCCTATTATTGATTCTGTTGGTGTCTTAAGGCAGGTTGCTGTCACCTTGGTGACAGATAAGTTATCAGAACTCCCTGCAGCTTTATGTGGGTTGATCCTGGCTAGGATCTTCCTCCCAGCTGCTGTGCCCAGACAGAGTGTTTGCTCCTTGGGGATGGGAGGGGGTCTTCTTCGCCAGCACATCGTTCCATGCTTCATAACTGTGCGTGAAAGGACGTACGGCCTTCCATGAAGAGAAGCGTCACTGTTGTTGACGCACAGGATGGACCTGTAGTCCGTTATGGTCTGAATGCCCTGTCACGTGTGCCTCATGTCTCTGGTGTTGAAATATTCCCTGTGAGTAATCCCATTTTGCCATCCTGATGGTGCAGCTACTGCTGTCCTAAGTATCCCCTGATCTGAAGGCAGAATCCTGATCTCTCAGCAGTTCCTGGACCTTTGCTGACAGCCATGTCTTCTGATTTACCCTGACATAAATGTACTTAATAATAGTGACATCCTTAATATACTTCTCTTTGTAGCTGGTCACAGATCCCACATCTTCATTGATATCAATGTGATCGTCGTAGGCAGTCACCCTCCCTGAGCACATTCCAACTCTAATTTGAATCAGAAAGTTGTGGGTTGAAATTTTAAGTACAACTGTAAGGGCATTATAAGTAGATTTGATTATGTTGAGATAATGAAAGATAATGTGTAAATTTAGATTACTCTTTATTTTCATCCTACTTTTATTTACAGAAGAGAACTACGTCCCTATCCTTTCACTCCTGTCCATTCATGTGCCTTTCCAGAAGCATCTTGAATGCTTCTGATTCTATTTGTCTCTACCCCCACCCCTGGCACTCACCACTCTCTATATTAAAAACAAAAATTTCTCCATGCATCTCCCTTTCAGCTTACCCCCACTTACCTTAAATGCATTCTGTCCAGTATTAACATTTCAATCTTAGGGAAGTGATGCTGGTTGCCAACTCCAACTATGCCTCTCATAATGTTATAAAACTCTAGCAGATCTCCCTTCGGTATCTGCTACTCAGAAGAAATGTTCCAAATTTGTCCAACCTCCACTTTTAGAACATACCCTCTAATCCAGGCAGTAACTGGTAAAACTCTTCTGAACCCTGTCTAAAGCATTGCCATCCTTCCTGTAATTGATATAGTGCCATCCATGATCTCTGGATGTCCAGAATTGAAGTGAGCCAAATAATATTGTATGGCCAATGTTCATAAGCTAGGGACACATGATAATGCTGAAGAATCCTTGAATCTCAAAGTATTGTTTATCAACAACAGAGAAGACAGTGATCCAAATAATTCCATATCTGTCAGTTATTTCCAAAAACTCAATAGCAGAGTCACTCTTGACCATACTGTATTGACCCAATGTCCTAATTTGCCCTATACTTTGTTTTTCACTTTTCCAGTGCGCTTGAGAAGTTGGTGGCGATCCATCTCTTGAACAGGTGCAGCTCTTCTGGTGTTGTCGGGATGTTGTAATGTTGAGGAGGGAGATCAGGGCAGAAAATGAGACTGATTTAGTGTCCCCCTGGAGAAGTAATGACCAACAACCCTTCCATAATGCTGACTCCTACCTTTCCTGTTCATATCTGATGGCATTGAGTAGAGCAGCCTCTCCAGTTTGAATGGCTAAGTTTTAGTAGATAATGAGACACAAGTGATTCTGCAGATGTCGGAGATATTGAGCAACACACAAAATGCTGGAGGAACCTAGCAGGTCAGGTCATCCTGATATCCTCTCAAGTCCTAAGGATGGGTCAAGTCCCATAAAATTGATTGTTCATTTCCCTCTATTAATGCTGCCTGACCTGTTGAGTTCCTCCAGCACTTTGTGTGTCATGGTTTATAATGAGCCTGAAGGAGAGACAGAGAAAATAATGGTGAAAGAGGTTCATTTGTTGTCCAAAGCAAAGGAGGAAGAAAAGCGATCTAAATGATTTTGACTGTGGAATGATTGTTGGTGCCAAACAGGATGGTTTGAGTATCTCCGAAACTGCTGATCTCCTGGGGTTTTCATGAACAACAGTCTCTAGAGTTAACATAGTATGGTGCAAAAAAAAAAAACCCAAACAAAAAGCATCCAGTGAGCGGCAGTTCAGAGAATAAAAATGTTCTTTTAATGAGAGAGGTCAGAGGAGAAAAGCCAGACTTGTTCAAGTTGACAGAAATTTGACAGTAACTCAAATATCAGGCATTACAGCAGAGGTATGTAGAAGAGTGTCTCTGACTGCACAACACTTCGAACCTTGAAGTGGATGGGCTGCAGCAGCAGAAGAGCAGAAGCATACACTCAGTGTTGAAAGTTCAAAATCAATTTATTATCTAAGTGTGTACTGTATATATCACCATATACTACCCACAAGAAGATTGATTTTCTTGTGGATATTCATAGCGAATAGAAAGAAACACAATAGAATCAGTGAAAACCATACATGACAGAGACAGACAAACAGCCAATGTTCAAAAGACAATAAACTATGCAAATGCAAAATGTGGAGAAAATAAGTAATAATAAACAAACAAGCAGTAAATACTGAGAGCATGAGCTAAAAAGTGAGCCCATACGTTTTGAAATCAGTTCACTTTTGGAGTGAGTGAACTCCTCTGGATCAAGAGCCTGATGGTTGAGGGGTAGTAACTGTTCCTGAACCTGGTGGTATGAAACCTCAGACACCTGTACCTCCTGATGGCAGCAATGAGAAGAGAGCATGGTCTGGATAGTGGGGATCCTTGGTCACAGATGCTGCTGTACTGTGTCACTGCTCTTTGTAAATGTGCTCAATGGTGCAGCAGGTTTTGTCTGCAAAGAACTGGGCTGTATCCACTACTTTTTGTAGTTTTTCCATTCCAGGATAACGGCGTTTCCATACCAGGCTGCAATGCAACCAGTCAGTATACTCTCCACTGCGCAGTTATAGAAGGCTGTCAAAGTTTTAGATGACATGCTGAATCTCTCCAAACTTCTAAAACAGAGGTGCTGCTGTGCCTTCTTTGTAATAGCAGTTACATGCTGGACATAGAACTGATGATCTGAAATGATAATACCAAGAAATTTAAAGTTATTGACCCTCTCCATCTCTGATCACCCGATGAGGACTGGCTCATGGATCTCCAGTTTCCTCCTTCTGAAGTCAATATCAGTTCCTTGGTTTTGCTGTTATTGAGTGACAGGTTGTTGTTGCATCAGCCAGGTTCTCAATCTACCTTCTGTATGATGACTTGTCACCACTTTTGGCCAATGACAGTGGCTTCATAGCAATGTAAATATGACATTGAAGCTGTGCATAGCCTCACAGTCATAAGTATAATGTATGTAGAACAGGGGGCTAAGCACACAGCCTTGTGGTGCAGCTGTGCTGATGGAGATTGTGGAGGAGATGTTATTCCCAATCCAAACTAACTGGGGTCTACAGATGAGGACATCAAGCATCCAATTGCACAAGAAGATATTTAGGGCTAAATCTTGGAGCTTATTGATTCGTTTTGAGGGGATGACAACATTAAATGCAGAATACATTTACCTTTACAGGAACCTTTATAGAATACGTAAAACTGTTGGACTGATGGGCGAAGGGGTTAAGATAAGAAGGGAAAGAATTATATGGAATCAACTTGGAATTGGGTATACTATGCTTCCTTATCCCTTGTATATTATTGGAAAACATCACTCTGGGGTGTATAGGTTTTGTCATCATTATGAAACAGTTGAGCATATTCTTGAAAGAATATGGTTGAAAGAGTGCAAATGCAGGCTGCACTACTATCTTTGGGGCATGACAGTTTTCATTTAAAAACTACTAAGATTTGGAAATTACTTCCATTTGATTCACCATATTGTTTTTCATGACTTAAAATCTATAGGGCTTTTTGGGGTAATTTAGTTTTCAGTTGATAAAAAACTAGTAGGGGTTTTATTTCCTAACTCTCTACACCACACTCCAGTCCAGTTGGTGGTGGTAATGCACCTTAAGTTGGACTGCCAACCACCATTACAAGTCAGAAGAAGAAGTATTAAATGCAGAGCTATAGTTAATGAAGTGCATCCTGATGTTGTTCACTGTCCAGATGTCCCACAGCTGATTGGAGAGCCAAGGAAATTGCATCTCTTGTTGACCAGTTGCGCTGATAGGCAGCTTGGAGTGGTTCCAAGCTGCTTCTCAGGCAGGGTTGATATGTTTTATCTCAAAGCGTTTCATCACAGTGGATGTACTGTAAGCACAACTGGATGATAGTTGTTGAGGCAGGTTACCATATTCTTCGTGTGCACCGGTATAATTGAAGCCTGCTTGAAGAAGGTGTGTGTCTCAGTCTGCTGAAGTGAGGTGTTAAAGATCTTCATGAAAACTCCAGCCAGTCGATCAGCACAGAACTTTAGTATTTGGCCAGCTACCCTGTCTAGGCCAAATGCTTTCCGTAGGTTCACCCTTCCTGAAGGATGCTCTCACATCAGCTTCAGGGACTGAAATCGTAGGGCTAGGAGTTTGTGAAGGTGCCTCCTTGTTTTCATGGTCAAGGAGGCATAAAAGGCACTGAGCTCATCTGGGAGTGAAACCTTGTTGTCACCTATAAGACCGTAACTGTAAGACATGGGAGCAGAATTTGGCCATTCAGTCCATTGAGTCCACTCTGCCATTCCATCATGGCTTATCCCGGATCCCTCTCAACCCCATATACAAGTCAAGTTAAGTCAAGTCATTTTTTATCATCATTTCAACCATAACTGCTGGTACAGTACACAGTAAAAATGAGACAACATTTTTCAGGACCATGGTACTACATGAAACAATACAAAAACTACACTGAACTACATAAAACAACACAAAAACTATACTAGACTACAGACCTACCCAGGACTGCATAAAGTGCACAAAACAGAGCAGGCATTACAATAAATATTAAACAAGACAATAGGCACAGTAGAGGGCAGTAAGTTGGTGTCAGTCCAGACTCTGGGTATTGAGGAGTCTGATGGCTTGGGGGAAGAAACGGTTACATAGTCTGGTTGTTAGAGCCGAAATGCTTCAGTGCCTTTTCCCAGATGGCAGGAGGGAGAAGTTTGTATGAGGGGTGTGTGGGGTCCTTCATAATGCTGTTTGCTTTGCGGATGCAGCGTGTGGTGTA